>NW_007090495.1:275126-328580 GCF_000164805.1 Carlito syrichta
TCTGTCATTTCTATTCTGCTGTTGAGTACATCTGTTATTTGAAATTTTTGTTATTGTATTTTTCCATTCAATAATTTTCATTTGGATTTTATGTCTTCTGTTTCTTTGCTGAAACTTTCTCTTTTTTGTTTGTTTGTGTTGGTTGTGTTTATTGAGACATTTTTATTATAGCTCCTTTAAAGTCCTCGTCTGATAATTTTAACACCTATGGACAGCAAGGACAGAATTGGGGCTGCAGCTTTCTCTGTGGTATTTGGCAAGTGTGGAGAGGTTCTTGTCTAAAAATTTTCTGTATTACTGTATTACTTGATTCCTCATCCTTTAGCTAGAGGAACAAGCTTTTTTTCCTGCCCATACACATTTGCATTTCCAGATTGTTTCTTCAGTGCCAAGTCTGAGGTATATACAGCAAAAAGAAACCCAGAGAACTCAACTCCATGTCATTCTTGAGACTCTGAGTTCCCTAGCTAGCTTTCCTTTTTCTTTCTTTCTACTTTTCAGAATCTTTTAATGCTTCTTTCATATACAATGTCCAGGATGTTAGCTGTACTTAGCAAAAGGGATAGTAAAAAGCAGATCTATTCTGTCTTTCCAGAGGTGGAAGTCCCTTACTTAACAAACCAAATATTACAGTGTTATAATTATTTCTTTTAAACAGTTTTTTAAAAGAATGTGTGTGTGTGTGTGTGTGTGTGTGTGTGTGTGTGCATATTCAGTCTTTTATATTTACCACGTAGTTACCATTTCCAGTTTCTTTATTCCTTCTTGTGGGTTAATTTCCTTTTAGACTGAAGAACTTCCTTTACTAGTTCTTATAGAGCAGATCTTCTAGAAGCTCATTCTCTATTTTTGTTTGGGAGTGTTTTTGTTTCTCAAATTTTGAAGAATAACTTAATTCACTATTTATGGGTGACAGTTTTTTTGCACATCAAATATATCATTTCACTACCTTCTTAGTATCATTATTTCTGATGAGAAATCAGTCATTAATTATTTTTCCTTTGTACATAAAAAATTGTTTTCCTTTTTAGCTTTTCAGAGTTTTTTTTTTTACTTTCCTTACTTTTTTTTTACTTGTTTTTTACTTTCCTCACTTTGTGATATCTGTAGGTGTGGATCTTTTTATATTTATTACTTGGGTTTCATTAAAATTCTTAAATCTGCAGATTAATATTTTTATGAAGTTTTGGAAGTTTTCAGATACTTTTTTTTTTCAAATATTTTTTAATGCCCTCTCTTCTTCCTTCCCTCCTGGGATTCCCATGACATCTTTTTTTTTCCCCTCAGGGATCACTGTCCCATACTGCCTTTTGCCAAGATCTAAAAATTATTTCATATATTGTGTCCCATTTCCTGGTTAAGGCAAAAGGAAAAAGTCTGAAATCTTATTTCCATCAGGGTCAAGGCAAATGGTTTTCAAAAGGTTGGACATTACAGGAGAAAAATCTAGAAATTATAAAACCCCAGAGAGTGATACCCCAAACTGTGACTATACAAAACAGCAACAACAAAAACTATGTCTCACATCCTTGGCTGATTCCTAACCTGTGCAGGTGTGAAGCTAAGACTCAAGAGATTCTTTATAAACATTTTGGACTTTTCATTAAAAACCCACAATGGCAGGCGTGTGCGATGGCTCAAGCCTGTAATCCCAGCACTTTGACAGGTGGAGATAAGAGGATTGCTTGAGTCCAGGGTTTGAGACCAGCCTGGGCAACATGGTGAGACCTTGTCTCAACAATAAAAACCAAAAAATTGGCTGGGCGTGGCAGTATGTACCTGTGGTTCCAGCTACCTGGAAGGTTGAGGTGGAAGGACCTGAGCCCAGTAGGCCAAGGTTGTGTTGGCTGTCAGTGTGCCTGGGTCCTTCTGGGATTCCCGTGACATCTTTTTTTCCTCAGGGATCACTGTCCTATATTGCCTTTTGCCAAGATCTGAAAATTATTTCATATATTGTGTCCCATTTCCTGGTTAAGGCAAAAGAAAAAAGTCTGAACTCTTATTTCCATCAGGGTCGAGGTAATGGAAGATTAATATTTTCATGAAGTTTTGGAAGTTTTCAGATACTTATTTTTTCAAATATTTTTTAATGCCCTCCAACTCAAAAAAAAAATAAAAAAACCTTACAATGGTTACATCCCAGGGCCAAGGGCTACATTCTAGGACTAAGGCACCAATATAAACTAACTGCCTCTGTCAAGGCTTAAAACCAAACTGCCACAGGATTCAGGTGATTCACTAGTTTTTTAAACTCAATTCTTCACTGAGAGATATAGAATCAAAAGTTTAATGATGTCCAGGATGCAATTAAAAAATCAATAGACATATAAAAAGGAGAAAAATTGACCTATAATTGAGAGAAATAAGTAGTTTGTATTAATAAAAATGGAGTGCATTAAAAATCTCAATCTTAGAATTAGCAGGTTATGACTTTAAAATATCTATTATAATATGTTAAATAATCTGCAGTAAAAGATGAATATACAAATACTCCTTAACTTATGATGTGGTTACATGCTGATAAACCCATAGTAAGTAAAAAATATTGTATGTCAAAATTGCATTTATACCCTCAATAAACCCATTATAAAACCATCATAAGTTGGATACTGTCTGTAATAGGTGAAGAGATGAGAAATTTTAGGACAGATATACAAGCCATAAAAAATAACTAAATGTACATCACTCTCTTTATATTGGATATGTTTTGGAGAGAAAATGATCAGTAAAAATGAAGACATATCAAAAAGGAATTTTCCAAACTAAAGCATAGAGATAATTTAAAAAGGCAAAAACACTGAACAGAGCCAAATGACCTACAGAACACTGTTAAACAGCCTAATAAGTGTGGAATTAGAATTTCAGAAGAAAGTGAGAAAAAGCAAGACAAAAAATCAAAGAAATGGTGGCCAGAAGTTTTCCAGATTGTATTAAAAACATGCAACCAAAGATCTAAAATTTTCAGAGAAACTCAAACAGGATAAATACAATAAAAACCACAACTAGGTATTAGACTCTCCTCTTTATCTTTGAATTTCAAGTGTTGATGCTCAAAGATAAAGATTTTAAAAAGAAACATTAAATATAGGTAAGCAATAATAACACAATGCTGAATTCTTCGTAAGCAACAAGGGAGGCCAGACGGCTGCAGGAAAAAATCTTCAAAGTGCTGAAAGAAAAAAAACCAAGCTGTCAACGTGGAATAGCCTTCAAAAATGAAGATGAAATAAAAACATTTCCACTAAATGGAAGCTGAGAGAATTGGCAGCAGACCTGTGTTACAAGGAATGCTAAAGAAAGTTCTTTAGGATGAAGGTGGATAATACTAGATAGAAACTCAGACCTACAGGAGAAAATGATCACTGAACAGTAAATAGAGACTATTTTTTAAAGAACATCGTTAAAACAGGCAATTGCTTATATAACAATGTAATGTGGAGTTTATTATGTGTATAAATGAAATATAATTGCAAAGAGGATGGGAGTTAAAAAAATACTGTTTACGTGTATAAATGAAATATAATTGCAAAGAGGATGGGAGTTAAAAAAATACTGTTGTAATATTCTTCCATGTTAAGTTGCATAATATTAATTCAAGGTAAATGTGAACACTTACTGATGCATGTTGTAATACTTACAGTAACCAGTAAAAGAATAACGATTAGAATATTAACAGCAAAGCAAAGGGATATGCCTAAATGTCTAAAAGAGAAGATAGGATCATTTGCTAAAATATATTTGGTGATGGCAGGAAAGGAAGAAAAAAGGAGGGGAAAAAGGGACAAATTGAAAGCAAATAGCATGATGGCTTATTTAAACCCAATCATATTAACAGTTATATTAGATGTCAATGATTTCTACCAGAGACAAAAAGGGTATTTTATATAAAAAGTATCCATTTATTAAAAAGATATAACAACTCTACACATATTTGTACCTTACAACAGAATTTTAAAACACATGAAGCAAAAATTGACAAGCTAAAAGGAGGAATAGACATAGATAAAATCATAGCAGGAGACTGTAACATTCCTTCTTCAGAAATTGGTAGAACAAGTAGACCAAAAATATTTAAGATAGAGAATATTTGAACAGTACTCTCAACCATATTAATATAATTGACATTTATAGATGACTACTCCCAACAAATTCCGAATGCACATTCTCTTCAAGTGCCCATGGAGTATCATGAAGCTAGAACATATACTGCACAATAAAGCAAGTATCAGTGTACTTCAAAAGGTAGAATCCATGAAGAGTACAGTCTCTGGTTATAACGAAATTATTAAAAATACCAAAATATAACTAGACATCTTGAAATTTGAAGAAATTAAACAACAAATTTCTAAATAATCCATGGGCAGATAAGTGACAAGAGAAATTAGAAAAGCTCTCAAACTCAATTTGAATGAAACACAACATGTCAAAATGAGGGGTGCATGCATTTAGAAAATACATGACCAGTAGTCTTCAAAACTGTCAAGATCACAAAAAAAGGAAAGTCTAAAAAACTGTCACAGTTCAAATGAGCCTAAGGAGATAGGATGACTAAATATAATGTGTGTCCTGGATAGGATCCTGAGACATAAAAAAAAAATTGGGTAAAGATATTAGGTAAAATAATTCCACATAAAGTTTGGACTTTGTCAATAATAATAAGTTACCAGTATTGGTTCATTAGTCATGACAAATTAACCATACACATTTATGTCTACTTATATTACACAGGTAATATATTAACAATAGAGGAAACTGGTTATGGGGTATATGAGAACTCTCTGTACTGTCTTTGTAATTCTTTAAATAAATCTAAAACTATTCTTAAAATTATAAGTTTATTTTAAAGATGTGTGAAATTCATCTGAATCAATTGTAAAGAAAAATATGGTTTTAAATATTTATATTATAGAATAATACAAATTTTATAACAATGATTATATGTTTTATATTAAGATGCTATAAAAAGAAGAAGTCAAACCTAAGGTAAGTAAACTGAAGAAATCTAAAAATAAGGATGGAAATAAATGAACTAGGAAGTGATCAAACAACAATGAAAATCAACAAACTCAATTGCTGGTTTCTTAAAAATGTTAATAAAATTGATTTTTTAAAAATCCAACAAGATTGATTTTAAAAAACAGAAGAAAAACAAATCACCAATATCAGGAATGAAAGAGCGAACATCACTGCTGTTTTACAGACATTACTAGGATAATAAGGGAATATTATGAGCAAATTTATGCAAATAAATTCAATTTATATGAAATGGAAAATTCCCTTGAAAAACTCAACTTACTAAACCTAAGAAGAAACAGAAAATATGAAAATCCCTATATTTATCTATCACGGGACTTGAATTATAATTTAAAGCCCATGGGGGAAAAAATCCAGGCCCAAATGTCTTCATTTTTAACATTTCTATCAAACACTAAAGGGAAAAATAATACTAATGCTACACAAACGTTTTCAGAAAATGATATAAAAATTTCCCAAATCATTTTATGAGGGCAGTGTTAAACTGAAACCAAAACCTGAAAAGGTTTTTTTTCTTATAATGATAAGAAAAAGAAAATTATAGATCAATATTTCTCAGAAGCATAGATGCAAATTTTTTTAGATATTAGCAAATCAAATCCAACAGTATATAAAATAACAATACATAATGACCAAGTTAGGCTTATCTCAGAAATGTGGGTTTATTTTAAAATTTGGAAAAAAAATCATTCAATGTACAGGTAAGTCATTGCATTAACAGATTAAGGAGAAGAATGATATGATCACTTTGATAAATGCCAAAAAATCATTTACAATATTCAATGCTTATCTATGATTTTAAAATTTTTAAGAAGTCAGTGAAGAGGTAATAGAAGGATATTTCCTTTCATTGGTAAAGGGATGATACCAAAACTCATAGTTAACATTACTTAATGGTAGGAGCATAAACTTTTTACCCTAAGAGCAGAAATAAAACAAGAGTTTTCATTCTGATCACATCTCTTCCACATTGTCTTGAAGGTCATAACTACTGCAATATAGGGGAAACCAACAAAAGGCAAAAAGATTGGAAAGAAAGAAATATATGTTCTTTATTCTCAGTTTTTAGAGTATATAAAAACTCTAAAAAATCTACAAAAAAAATCTTACTAGAAGTAATAAATTAGTTTAGCAAGGTTTTGGGATAAAAGTCTGTACATAAAATCAATTTATTTATATATGTGAGCAAAAAAAAACTGGAAAATGAAGTTCAAATATAATACTATTTAAAATAAAATAACACTTCTTAGGAATAAGTCGAGGAAGATGAAAATTCAAAATATTGTGGTCTTAAAGAAAATTTGAATAGATAGTGGGCTATACCATGTTCATGGATTGGGAGACTCAATGCTATTAAGATGACATTTCACCCCATATTGATCTACAGCTTCAGTGCAATCTCATGCAGACAATACCCCAACAGGCTTTCTTATAGAAATTGATAAGCTGATTTTTAAATGTATATAGAAATAGACTTCTACTTCCAACTAAGATTAAGTAACAGAGATCATATATATATGTATGTATATATATATTCTTTCACCTAAAAAAAAATATGTATTCTTTCAGCTGAAAAATATCATTTTTAAAAAAAGATAAAACATGTGAAACGATGTCTTTCAAGGCTCTTGGTAAAGGACAGTGATCCCAGAAAGATGAGAACCACAGAAAGTGATCTCAACAATTGCCCCAGCTTATGCCTGGAAATAATTTGTAGGTTATAGTGCAGTAGCAGGGAGCCCAAACAGAGTCGGGTAGACTCTCTGAATCAGAGATCTCAAGATGAAGGTCCAGGGAGACAAAGGCAGCCAGAGTTCACTTGGCAGAGTACCAGAGAGGAGAAAGCAATACACAGAGAGAGCCCCAGATATCAGCAAAGGCTCTCCTTGAAAATTCTGTTGAGTGCTGATCCACATCTTATTAATGTGAGAAATCTATACAGGGCTGGGGAAAGGATGACTAACCAGATTAGCGGTAACCATGCCTAGTGCTCACCCAGGGCTGGGACTATTGTCTTTTCCAATAGCCAGGCTGGAAAGTCTCATAATTCATGGAACTTTGGGTAAAGTACTTACAAATATTTTTTGTGGAATATTGCTGTTTGGAGCCAAGACTAGGGTAAGGCAAATGAGATCTAACTGGCACAAAATTTAAAAAGGACCCTGCCCTTGAATGACGCTGAGAACAAGTGTCTCCTAAAATTTTGCACCCTAGGTACTTCACTTTCTTCACCTTAATACCAACCCTGGCCTTAGATTAAACATGTTGCTGGTCTTGTATAACAAATCTTAAAGGCAAAATCCAAAAGATCAAGCTGGTTTCAAGCTATTTAACTGCATCTTGGAGCACAGCACAAGAATATTTATAGACATCGAGTACCTAGCAAATTAAAATTCACAACGTCTGGAATCCAGTCAAAGATTATCAAACATGCAAAGAAGCAGAGAAATAAGTCCCATAATGAAAAGAATAATCAGTCAATCAAAACTAACCCAGAAGTTTCACAGATAGAATCGAAAGACAAAGACATTGAAGCCACTATTACAGCTGTACCAAGTATGTTCAATAGTTAAGCACAGTCATGGAAACTATAAAAAAAGATCTAACAAAACATCTAATGATTAAAACTGTGTTTGTGATGCAAAATATACTGGACGTGACAAACAGCATATTAGACATTGCAGAAGAAGAGAGGAGTGAACTTTCAGATAGAGAAATAGAAAATACCGAAATAAAACACACAGAGAAAAAAATATCAATGGCAAAAGCATCACTGTGCTCTAGACAACGTCAAGCAGTCTCATATACATGTATTTGGCATCCTTGAAGAAGAAGAGTCCTTGTTCATGGATCAGAAGACTCAAACTTGCTAAAACTATACTTCACCACATGTTGATCTGTAGATTCAAGGCAATCCTGACTGAAACCCCAGCAGGCTTTTTTTTTTTTTGGTGGAAATTGATAAACTGGTCATTGCCTCCCTAGATTCTGGTGTGGTCACGTGCTCTTTGAGCTATGGCTGTCACCGTGCTTCCTAGCTTTGGCTTCCTCCCCCACCTTGGGGAGGTGAATCTTCTTTCTCTCTCGCTCTCTCTTCAACTTACTTTTAAGTAAACTATATTTTCTAATCTAAAAAAAGAAAAGAATTCAATAAGCTGATTCTAAAATTTATATGGAGGGAGAGGGGCTAAAGTAGCCAAGACAACCTTTAATAATAAGAATAAAGTTGGAGGACTAGTTCTTCCTATTTCAAGATTTACTAAAAAGCTGTGGGGGAAAAAAACTAATGTATGATATTGACTGCAAGATAAGCAAATAGGTTAAAGGAATGGAATTGTGAGTTCAGAATCAGATCTTCAAACACATACAAAATTGATTTGTAACAAAGACGCAAAAGAGAGAGAGTGAAAGATGGTCTTCTCAACAAATGGTGCTCAGTCTACTGGATATTCGTGTCCCATAACTTAAAATTTGATCCATAACTTATGTTACATACAAAAAATTAACTCAAAGTAGATCCTAGACCTAAAGGTAAAGCCTAAAACTAAAAATCTTCTGAAGGAACACAGAGAAGATTTTTGTGACCTCGAGTTGGCAAAGATTTCTTAGATGTGACATTAAAAGTGTGATCAAAGTTGATTTAAAAAACCAGATTGAGAAATTATACTTCATTAAAAGTAAAAACTTCTCTTTATAAAATACTGTTAGGAAAATAAAGACAAGCTACAGACTGAAAGGAAATATTTTTAAAGCATATATCAGATAAAGAACTCTTATCCGGAATATATAAAAACTCTCAAAACTCAATTCTAAGAAAACACTACCTAATTTTTAAATGGACAAAATATTTGAACATACACTCAATCAAAGGAGGGCCAATAAGAAAATGAAAATATGCCCGACATCATGAGTCATCAGTGAACTGCAATTTAAAACCAAAGTGAGATACCACTGCTTACCTGCTAGACTGGCAACAATTTAAAAGGCTAATTGCACCAAATGTTGACACCAACATAGAGCAACTGAAACTCTCAAACACTGCTAGTGGGGATGTAAAATGGTGTAGCCACTTTAAAAAAGAGGTTGCCAGTTCCTTAAAGAGTTAAACACACACCTACCACATGTTCCAGTCATGCCGCTATGAGATATTTACATAAGTGGAAAGAAAAAGTCTTAGTTCACTTGGGCTAGTATCATAAAATACTACAAACTGAGTTGGCTTATAAACAACAAACATTTATTTCTCACGATTCTGGGGGCTGAGAAGTCTCAGAAAAAGGCACTGGCAGATTTGTCTGATGAGAACCTGCTTGCTCCTAAATACCACCTTCTGTGTCTTCACAGAGTGGAAGGGGCAAGGGGTCTCTCTCTGGCCTCTATTACAAGGACATAAGGACATTGATCCCATCACAAGGGCTTCACCCTCATGACCTAATCACCTCGTAAAGGCCCTACCTCCTAATACCATTACCTTGGGAATTAGAATTTCAGTGTGTAAATTTTGGGAGAACAAAAACACTCAGACTGTAGCAGAAGGCATATATCAACATGACACAAAAATACAAGTATGTGAATGTTCATAGTGTTTTTATTTGTAATATCCCCAAATGGAAAACAACCCAAATTTCCATAATCAAGTGAATGATACACATTATATTTGTATAGTGGGTACTAGTCAGCAATTAAAGGAATGAGCTATTAAAATGCTGTACCACATGTGGAGTTCAAAATAATTGGGTTAGAGATATCAGATCCAGAAAAAAATAGAACATACAGTATAATCTAACTTATATAAGCTCTAGAAAATATAAACTAATAGGTAGTACACAAAACAGGGAAGTTGTCTAGAGAAAGAGAGAAGGGAGGAATATGGGAATTTTAAAAGAGGCATTTGGAAACTTTGGAGGATGATGGATATATCATTATCCTGACCCTAGTGATGGTTTCACAGGTGTATGCATATGTCAGTTCTTATCAAATTGTACATTCACTTAAGACACAATAAATAGTAATTTATTGCATGTCAATTATTATATCTCAATAGATCTGTTTAAAAATTATGTGGAGATGGAACAGCCAATATAAGCATGCTAAAGATGAAGTATTGACTGTCTTATACTATCTGATTTCAAGAATGATTGTAAAGCAACAGCAATTATTTTAGTATGGTACAGAGGTACCCCTTATCCACAAGAGACACATTTTAAGATCCCCAGTGGATGTCAGAAACCATGGAGGGTACCAAACTCTAAATATACTATACTTTTTTTTTCTTTTGCCCACATACCTAAAATAAAGTTTAACTTACAAATCCGGGATGGTAAGAGATTAACAAACATAACTAATAATAAAATAGAGCAATTATAACAATACGCTGGCATCACTACTCTTATGCTTA
This sequence comes from Carlito syrichta, assembly GCF_000164805.1. Lineage (NCBI taxonomy): Eukaryota > Metazoa > Chordata > Mammalia > Primates > Tarsiidae > Carlito > Carlito syrichta. The sequence continues at coordinate 285,559 of NW_007090495.1, forward strand.
AGGGCTATTATTAAGTAAAATTAGGGGAATTTGAACACAAGCAAATAGCACTAAGATGACTGCTAACGACTTAATGGACAGTATTGTATACAGCATGGAGACGTTGGACAAAGGATGGAGTGGAACACGAGATTTTACTACGTTACTCAGAACAACACAATTTCAAACTTATGGATTGTTTATTTCCAGAAGCTCCCATTTAATATTTTGGGACCACAGTCGACCACGGGCAATTGAAACCCCAGAAAGTAAAAGCACAGCTAACTAGGAACTACCATATTGGCATGTGATTATATAACTAGGTCAATGTAACAGAATATAGAGTCTGAAATAGATTCATGCATATATGGCCAACTGACATGCAAAGAAAGCGCCAGTGTAACTCAATGGAGAAAGGAAACTCTTGTCAATAAATGATACTGAGACAAACGGGTATCCATATGGAATAAAAAATGAATCTTGATTCCAATGTCATGTCATACAAAAATTATGTAGATGTAGCTCATAGACCTAAAATTAAAAGCTAAATCACTGGAGAATATCTTTGAAACTCTGGGGTAAGCAAAAATTCTTAGAGACGACCCCAAAATGGCAACCATAAAAGAAAAATAAATGACAAACTGGACTTTATAAAAACGGAAGATTTCTGCGTATTAAAAGATTCCTTTAGTAAACTGAGAGTGCAAGCAACAGAGTAGGAGAAAATGCTTTTAGTGCACATATTTGAAAAACAATTTATATCCAGGATACATACAGAGCTCCTATAAATCAAAACAAAAAAGATAGTCCTATAAAAAATGAGCAAAAATGTACATAGATACTTTACAAAAGATGATGTACAAATGGCTAATAAATACATGAAAAACCATTTACCATTGTTAGCCATCAGAGAAATGCAATTTAGTACCACAATGAAAATCCATTGTATACTCACAAAATGGCTTCAGTTGAAAACTGACAATCCCAAGTGTTGGTCAGTGTATGGAATGGTGGAATTCTCATAAATTGCTGTTAAGGTGTCAAATGCTGCACCACTTTGGAAAATTCTTTGAGTCTTATAAAAGTAAATGTACCCCTATGCAGTCATCAAGTGATTCTATTCTTAGGTACTTACCCAAGAGAAATGTAAATATCAACCCATGAAATTCTTGTATAAAATTATGCACGCAGGTTTTTTTAAATAATAACTAAAAACTAGAGAGAATCCAACTGTCCATCAACAAGAGAATGGATCAAGAAATTATGGTTTACTAATACAGTGGAAAATTACTCTGCAATAAAAAGGAATGCGTGGCTACATGCAGCAACATGAATGAATACCCAAAGCATTGTGATGAGTGCATATGTCTAAATATTAAGAGTATATATGGTACAATTTCATCTGCATGAAGTTTTGTGGCAGGCAGACAAAGCAATGGTGGTGAAGTCAAAATGGTAGCTAAAATAGAGCATCTGGTAACTCTTGGATGATAAAAACCGTCCCTATCTTGATTTGTGTTCATGAATGTACACATTTGCTGAAGCTCATCATATTGGACACTTACAATCTGTGCATTCTATTATATGCAAGTTATACTTCAGTGAAAACAGTATTAAGAGAAAAAAAATAAGAACCATAAAGATATGTTTCCCCAAAAAGGTAGCATTGGCATACATGAAGCCACATGTCCAGGTGTGGTGGCTCACATTCATAATCCCAGCACTTTGGGAGGCCAAAGTAGGAGGATGCCTTGAGCCCAGGAGTTTGAGACCAGCCTGGATAACACAACAAGACGCCATCTCTACAAAAAAATTTGAAAATCAGCTGAGTGAGATGGCGTGTGCCTGAAGTCCCAGTTACTAGGAGGATGAGGCAGAAGGATTCGTTGAGTCCAGAGATCAAGGCTATGGGGAGCTGTTATCATGCCACTGTACTCCAGTCTGAGTGACGGAGTGACACCCCAACTCGGAAAAAAAAATACATGAAGCCACAACCAATGAACCTGTGGAGAAAACTAGATAAAACAACAATTATAATAATTTAAAATATCCCTGTTAGAAACTGATAGATTGATAGGCAAGCAGAAAAAAATACAAAGCAAAGATAGAGAAGATTGGAATAACATAATAAATTTGAACTCTTGAGAGCTGAAATTGGCAATCAAAGACATTCCCCTCAAAAAATTCTCAGGCATAGATAGCTTTAGATAAGCTACCAAATATTTAAGGGCTAGACAAATACTTTTAAAGACATTCTAGAAAAGAGAAGATTTTTAAAAATCTGCCCAACTCATTTTTCTGAGGTTAACATAATCTTGATTCCAAATTCCTACTTGGCCAATATAAGGGAAAAAAAAAGTCAATTTCACTCATAAAAATAGATGTGAGATTTCAGATAAGCTCCTAGCTAATGGCCCATGGAAAATGATCGGGTTGTGTTTATGCTAGGGTTACAAGGGCAATTTACCATCAGTAATTCTATCAATGTTATCTACCATGTAATTGGACTAAAGAAGCAAAGTAACTCTCAATGGATGCTGAAAAGAATTTGATCAAGTTTGACATCTATTTCCGATGTTTTAAAAATTCTCAGCAAACTCTGAATAGAAATGAGCATCCTTAATGTGATGAAGCTTTGCATATTAAAACGTGAGTAGAAAACCCACTACTCCGTAGAGGAGTTTGAATTCGCTCCCTTTAGTGCCGGAAACGGGACCAGAGGAGATGCCACAGCTATTCGCCCGAACATGGGAGGCTCTGGCTAGTGCCAGCAGATAGAAAAATGGTAGAATACGAAGGGGGGGGGGAGGGAGAGGAAGGGCACAGCTGTCATCGCGCACGGATTATATATCATCTACATAGAAACCCAACAGAATGAACAGAAAATTGATTGGAACTAATAATAGAGTTTAGCAAGATTGCTGAATACAAGATCAACTTACTAAAATTAGTGGCTTTCCTCTACACCGGCATTAACCAATTAGAAATATAATAGAAAAAGAGAGACGTTCACAAGAAGAACCCAAATGGTGAAGTATCTAGAAATTAAGCCAGAAATAAACGCAGAAAACCTTTATAGAGGAAAAAAAATTAAAAGTTTAAAAAATGTAAAGGACATAAAAGGAGACATAAAAGTGGAGAGATAAAATTGAAAACATCAAAAGGACATAAAGCAAAACATGAACAAATGGAGAGATAGACCATTTTTATGGATGCTTCAAGTTGTACAAATGTCAAATCTTCCCACATTAATCTATAAATTTCATGTAATTTTGTTCAAAATACCAGCTGGATTTTTTTGAGGGACTTGACAAACACATTCTAAAATATATATAAGCCATAATGTCCACAAATTGCTAAGTCTATTTTGACAAAGAAGAGCACATGGTTGGTGGGGGCGGGGGTGAGGAATGGACTTACCCTAGCTGATACTGAGACGTCCTACAAAATCGAGGACCCGGCTTGGCTGGATTTTCTGCTGTCGGGCTGTGGAGAGGGCTGGGGTGTCTCACACTGCAGGTTGTGGGCCACGTTTTTCCTGTACGTGGCCTTGAGGAAGATTCCACTTCCAAGCTCATTCATTTTCTTGGCGGGATTGAGTTCCTCATGACTGTGGGAATGAAGACTTCATTCCTTGTTGTTGTTTTTTAATTTTTTAAAAATTTTAATGATTATGGATACATAACAGTTGTCTATATTTGTGGAATCTATGTGATTGTTTTAAATTTTATTTTTCTTTGTTTTAATAGCTTTCAGGGGTACAAACAGTTTTTGGCTGCATGGTTGCATTGTGTAGTGGCAAAGATGTCTGGACTCTAAGTGCACCCTCCACTTCCACCATTGCACATTGTGCCCTCAGCTCCTAGAAGTCACCTGCATCCCTGCCAGGGGGCCCCTTCATCTCCAGACCCCAATATGGAGACCCTTCCTCTTGTCAGATCCCTCTCACCCTTCAGATCTCTCTTTCAGGGGGGGCCCAGGGCTCACCTGATTCAGGTCCACAGAGATAGTCTCCCTTTTGATCCACTCCGAGTCAACTGACTGGTAGCCTAATCCAAGGAGGATACCCCAGCAGAGATTACAGTGATTCTTACACTCAAGGAGAGGAGATCAAACACACATGTGCAGTCAGGTGGGGTTCTTGGGGCATTTTAGAACGCCACCCGCCATGCCATAGTTGTAAAAACAGATTGGAGAGATTAAAACCATACCCCATGCATAAGGAAGCATAATGCATGAGAGTCGTGGAATCAGCAGCCAGAAGGGGAAGGATAAAGTATTTCATTGCTCGTGTAAGGAAAACCGACTCACTATATAGAGGAAGAATTAGATTGATTTCGGAACATCTCATATCACACGCATGGTGACTCTGGGTGGGTTAAATGTAAATGGATGAACATACTACATGTGAGGAGTGAACACGTAACATTAATTAAAAATGTGCAGGATACCTTGTGACCTTTGGATGGAGGAGGGATTTCTTAAATAAGATCCTTTACAAAGCACAGCCCGGAGGATGAATTGCTGATAAACTTGACGACGTCCGGATTAAAGATTTGGTCCATGGAAAATAGACTCAAAGTGAACAGTCTCTACGACACTGAAATTGATAAAGGATTGCCATCTAGAACATACAAGGGACTCTTAGAAATCAATACGGAAGACACAGATGCCCTGCAAAAGGCAGGTGATGAGTCGAAGAAAAAAATCCCAAAAAGCTGACAAGTACGTGAAAAGATACTCAGTTTCAGTAGGGATTTAGAGGAAAAAATGCGAAAATAAGAATGCAATACCAATTTTGTAAAAAAAAAAAAAAAAGAGTTGGGTAATACTAATATTGGCAAAGCTGTAATGACATGAGGATTTTGTGTTTTGCTGGAAGCAGAAGTGGATTGTGACCTGGCAACACTTAGGCTACATTTGTGTGGTGTGGCTCTTGTCTCAACAATTCCCCTCAGAAACACTCAAGCACAGGTCCAGGGACCCGGGGACATGTAAAAGGGCCACATCTCGAGAATGTCTTCTCTATCACAGCTCTGTTGATAGAGAAGACATTAATTGGGGGAATGGGTAAGTGAAAGGAAGATGCATAAACAGAAGTCCGTGAAATTGTCAAAACCACTAACCTAGAAGTATACACAGCGGCAAGCAACATGGACAGATTTTTAAGGCATATTGTTGAATGAAAAAAGGAGGAAACAGGAGCTCTATGGTACAACAAAATATACTTACATTGGAAGCAGCACTTATGCACAAAAACAAGTTGCATGTGTTTCAAAGTTAAATACACATTCGAGAACATACGTGAAGCCTTTCAGGGAGTGCCTTGGGGAGCACGGGAAGGTAGAGATGAAACGGAACAGGTAATCGGTATGCATGTGCCATGGAGTAAGGAGTAAGATAAACTCAGCAATCTGAACCTACGTTGCAAGTTTTTTAAATAAAGGGAAATGCGGAAGTGGGTCTCCACGGATGCTGTTAGCTCCAAGCTGTCACCCTGATCCCAGGAAGTCCTTTCTTCCGCCCTAAACCCTGGCCCTTTCCTTCTGACCATTCTTCTTTGTTGGAGCTAGCAGGGGTGTGCAATGCTTTTCTAGATAAAATGAGAAAAGGGACCGCCTGGGAATGAGAGGAGGGAGGGTGAGGAGGGCTTAGAGCGTGTAGCAAGCTGCTGTGTTGTTCCAACAATTTGCTGCTCCTCTCTGAGAGGATTATATTCTCTACCGAGGGAGACACCAAGACTGACCACAGGACTTGGCTCAGACAACGAAACGCAGGTGGATGCCCTGTGTACCACTTTCAGAGAGTGGGTGTTTCTCCATAATCTGAAGACCAGCAGAGGACACTTCGACTTCGGTACATGGATTGGTAGAGAACACCTCAACTTGGATGCATGGATCAGGAGAGCACACTCTGACTTGGACACACAGGGAGAGAGAGCACACCCCTACTCAGGTACATGGAACAAGTGTGCACACCCTGACTCAGGAACACAAAGCAGGAGGGCACACCCAACTTGGATACACAAAGCGGGGTGAGTTCACCTTGATTTGGGTACATGGAGTGGGAGCGCATACCCTGACTCAGGTACACAGAGTGGCGATTGCACCCTGACTCAGGTACATGGAGTGGGAGGGTACACCCCAACTTGGGTATACGGAGCTGGGAAATCACACTTTTACTTCGGTATACAGAGTGGGGGAGAGCACACCCCAACTTGGGTCACAGAGCACGAGAGTCCACCCTGACTCGGGCACCACACCCCAACTTGGATACACGGAGTGGAGATCATGTAGGGTACATGGAACCAGGAGAGCACATCCAGATTTGGGTACATGAAGCTGGGAAATCACACTTTGACTTCAAAGTACACAGAGCAGGAGAGCATGCCTTGATTTGGGTACACAGAGCAGAGATCACACCCCAACTTGGATTCATGAAGAGGAGATCACATCCTCACTAGGGTACATGGAACGGGAGAGCACACCGCAACTTGGGTACACAGGGCTGGGAGAAAATACTTAGACTCGCATCCACGGAGCAGGAGAGCACACCCAGACTGAGGTACATGGATGGGAGATCATACCCCAACCCGAGTACCTGGAGCAGAATAAGGACTTCGGGGGCAGCTCAGATCCAGAGCAAAGACAAGGCCCTCAAGAGTGACTGTGTGGCATGAGTGAGAAGCCAATGGGTATGACTGGAAACCAGTGAAGCGTGGTGGCTGCTTGTTTTTGGAACGTGGTGTGGCCTCCCGGAGCTGCCCGATACAGGGCCTCAGCTGGGGATCTGGGGCCTGTTTAGCCTCTTTTTCATCATTTCAAAAGTTCCAAGCTTTGATTGTGGGCTGGAGAGATGAGAAGATTTTGATAAACTTTCCAACTACCCCCGCACGCTGATGGAGTGGGTCATTACCACCGGCAACTCAAGAAAGCGCCTGTCCAGAGAATGGAGCCGTGACAGCCGCCCACCTGCTCTCAGGAGGCAGCTGTTAGCATCGTGCCGTCTCTGGATGTGAAAGAGAGCCTTTCTGAGTGTCCACAGGAATGGAATCCGTCACGCAGAGAGGGCTGGAAGGCTGAGCGAGGGCCCTTGAGGATGGTTTTAAGGGCCGGATAATAAGGTGATGACTCAAGTCCTCCCACCTGGGCTGCAATTATTTAATTTTCCTGGAAAATCGGCATCATCACGATGAATACTTGGCTGATTTCAGCGCGCATTAATGCACTTGATATGAAGTACATTTCCATCGATCATTCTATGTGTCTTGCTGAAGGCTTGTGCTGATTAATCACCAGGTTCGGCTAGCCTTGTTTCTGTTTGCTCACCGCCCCCGGCCCTCAGAGACCAAAGGAGGTGGGGGAAGGGTGATTTTCAAACTTTCTGTTCTATGTTCTTCTTTATTTTCAAATTCCTTAGGTACAACTTTCATCTCTTGTTATGGCCGAATTGTGTCCTTCCTAGGATTCACGTGTGGAAGCCCTGACCTCCCAGACCTCAGAATGCAACTGTATTTGTCTTTAGGGAAGAAACTGAGTTAAAAGGAGGTGGGCCCTAGTCGCATAGGACTGAAGTCCTTATAAGAAAGGACTAGGTCACACACAGGCTCAAAGCAAAGACCCTATGCGGACACAGAGATGATAGGTATTTACAAGCTGAGGAGAGAGACCTGAAAGAAACCAACTTGCCACACCTTGACCTTAGACCTCTAGTGAGGAGAGAGGACTGAAAGAAACCAATCTGCAACACCTTGACTTTGGACCTCTAGCTGAGGAGGGAGGCCTGAAAAAACCACCAACCTATGACACCTTGACCTTGGACATCTAGCTAGGAGAGAGGCCTGAAAGAAACCAACCTGCGACACCTTGACCTTGGTCCTCTAGCGAGGAGAGAGGCCTGAAAGAAACCAACCTGCGATACCTTGACCCTGGACCTCTAACTGAGGAGGAAGGCCTGAAAGAAACCAGCCTGCAACACCTTGACTTTAGACCTCTAGCGAGGAGAGAGGACTGAAAGAAACCAATCTGCAACACCTTGACCTTGGACCTCTAGCTGAGGAGGGAGACCTGAAAAACACCAACCTACGACACTTTGACCTGGGACATCTAGCGAGGATAGGGGCCTGAAAGAAACCAACCTGCGACAACTTGACCTTGGACCTATAGTGGGGAGAGAGGCCTGAAAGAAACCAGCTTGCAACACCTTGACCTTGAATGTCTAGCAAAGAGAAAGGCCTGAAATGAACCAAACTGCAACACCTTGACCTTGGACCTCTAGTCTCCTACACTGTGAGCACATGTGTTCCTATTATTTAAAGTGTCTGTAGTATTTTGCATGGCAGCCCTGGCAAATAAATACAACCCCTATTCGGCACCATCCAATGATTTGACACCCTCCCATATATCAACCTTGACCTTTGGGGCCATTGGAACATCTACTTTCCCACCCCTTGTCCTAACTTCTGTATCCCCTGAAATAGCTATCTGCTCTCTAATCACAGACCCCAAAATATGGGAAACTCCTTTCTTCTAGAGGCATTCTGATGGCTTGTGTACCTGAGTGAGGGTGTGCTTTCGTGCTCTGTGTACCGATGTCAGGGTGGGCTTTCCTTACTCCATATATCTAAGTTGGGGTGGGCTCTCCCTGCCCTGTGTACCCAAGTCGGGGTGAGCTCTCCCTGTCCTGTGTACCCGAGTCAGGGTGAGCTCTCCTGCTCTGTGTACCAGAGTCAGGGTGGCTTTCCCTGATCCATGTACCCAAGTAGGGGCAGACTCTCCCTGCTCTGTGTACCTGCATCGCGGTGGGCTCTTCAAGGCTTGCAGGGTGCCTCTCATGTCCTTGGGAAGTTTCCTGTGTCCAGGGTCTGGCTAGCACCCAGCCTCGATGCCTTGGGGGTGGACTCCTTAACGTCAAGTTCATAAACCCAGCAAGAAACATGCTACCATGTAACCCGGACACTTGTGTAGGTCCGACTGGTGCACTCTCTGTAGTTGGTCATCCAGGGATAGGTGAGTCACAACCAGCAGGGAGCTGGCACAGAGCCAGAGCAAGAGTGGCCAGCTGGGCAAGGTGACTGCTGGCGCTGGATGGAGATAGTGCTGTGGGCCACTGCACTGCATCCATCCTTGCTTCACGGTGAGGTGGGTGTCATCTGTGGCTGTTCCACACTGACTGCATGAGTCTCCACTGGGTCTCCTTGGCGGAGGCTGGGTGGATGCTGCCAGTCTGCCCCTCCTTTCTTCCTCTGTGCCTTCCCAGATGCCCTGGGGGCTTCCTTTGGTGACCTGGCCTTGTTCCGGTCCGATTTGAGCCAAGGTTTAACCCCAGGGGAGCCAACTGCATCTACACAGGGATCTGCCCCTGTGTTCCCCAAGTTCCCCCTGCACTGGATTTATACTACACTTAGTTTTCTTTCCCTTACCTCTGGGTTTGGGAAATTTCCCTCAAGGCCCCACGCTCTAGGGCTGAGTGGCAGATTTAGGAACTGAGCAGCAAGTCTGAATCTAGACTTCTCTATTGTATTGGAGGTCTGCAGGCTCGCGAGAGATCCATGTCCCTCCTCTATTGGATGAGAATGGCTGTGCCGTTGTCACAAGAAGGTCCTGAGTGCTGGGCACAAACAGCCAGGCACATGAGGATGCAGCAGGTGGCAAGGTTTAGGGTGAACCAGGTTTCAGTTTCGCCTACTTACTCTCCCCACTTGACTTCTGAGAATGCCCTGTCTGGAAAGGAGTTGTATCTGCCCCCCTTTCCACTGCCCTGCCAATGGCCTCATAGAGGCTAACAGATGATCCTGGGACAGAGGGACCAGGATCCCAGCATCCTAGCGAGATGTCGGGCCATGTTTCAGCGGCAAGAGATATTTGTCAGTCCTTCCTGTGAAGATTTCAGGGACAGTTAGAGCAGTCAGATCCCATAGAGACCACGTCCTCTGCTTTGTGCAGGAGAAGAAACTGAGGCAGGGAGGCCGGAAGAAGAGACTTTCTGGCTTATAGTATGGTAAAAGCTGAGCTAGCAGACTGGGCACAGGCTCACACCTGTAATCCCAGCAACTTGGGAGGCTGAGGTGGGAAGATTTCTTGAGGCCAGTCTGGGCCACATAGCCAGATCTTATCACTACAAAAAATAAAAATAAAAAATTAGCCAGGCATGGTGGCGCATGTCTATAGTCCCAACTACTCGGGAGGCTGAAATGGAAGGATCACTTAAGCCCAGTAGGACTGGACTGTGGTGAGCTGTGATGGTGCCACGGTACTCCAGCCTGGGTGACAGAGTGAAACTCCAACTCAGAAAAAAAAAATTATATGGTAGCCAGGACCAGTGCCTGCGGCCCCCAACCCACTGCCCCTCTGCCCCGGGGGAGCTGCCTGTCATCAGGGCAGGGACTTTCCTATCTTAAGAGGACTCTGGGACATGGAGGACTATCCCCTTCCTTTGCATGGAAGGTTCCAATTCTTCTGAAGCACCTCTCATTGGAGGGTATGTCATCCCGTACCTGGGCAGTACCAAGGTGACATCTCTGAGAATGTCTCATGCTCCCTTACCCGACAGGTACAAATACACTTCACCGTGGCAAGAACAATGGACACTTCACTCATACCACGTGGGCAGGCCCAGGGATGACTTGAGGTGTGATAGGAGCTGTGTGGGTCCCCTGCAGCTCTGCTCACAGCTGGCACGAACCTCCATGCTGTGGGAGGCCTGGGTGGGCAAACTGTGTGACTGTGAGCCTGGAAGAACCATGGTCCTGCCTTCTTGCTTGACCTCCCCAAAGCCCCAAACCACAGCCGCGGTGACCCCCTGGGTCAGCTCGGCCACTTTGGGTGGCGGCTTCACACTGTCTGCTGGTGGGAGGTGAGTGTGACACCGCACACAGCCCTGGGCTGGCCCAAGGCCCAGTTCTTGCACCGGGTGGGCTCCAAGGTGGTCACGTGACCCTGGCCACGGGTACTCACCCACGTCATGACTCAAAGCAGGTGACATGGATCCAACCCACTCTGCAATGGGAGTTCCAAGGGGCATGGACTGAAACCACGGGTCCCAGCACCGGCCCATGGCTCACATGAGGGCTCAGGAAATTGTTCAGAGGGAGGAATGCATGGGCCAGTGAATTGTCCACTTCCTCGCCCCGAAACACCTCCTTGCCCACTCCAGGGAGGCTTCCTCCCTCTCCTCACCCCCACACTCTGGCGCCTTGCGGCCATGGATCCAGAGGTCTCCATGCAACCCTGTCTGAGTGCTGAGGCTGTCCCACTCACATCAGATCCGACCTCCAGACTTTGTGCTTGGCCTGCCTTCTTGCTAAAAGGGGCACCCCGCGCTGAGTCAGAACCTCCCAACTCGCTCTTCTGAGTGTCGGGTGGCTACTCGGGCACCTGGGACAGACACGTCCAACTGCACCAGTGCCTTTCTTGGTGAAGTTTGTCTCCTTGGCACATGGAGGACACTCAGGGCGAGCATAGTGAGAACCAGGGACTCTGTTTCTCAGGGCACTTGTTCCCTCAACTCAACCATACCTTTTCCAGTTCCCAGAGAATGCTGGTTCATTCTTCAAGGCTTCCTTCCGGCCTGTTCCTTCTGCAGCCTTCTCAGACCGTGGCTGGGCGGTGGCCTCTTTCACACATCCATGGCATCTGGGCACACTACCCTGTCCACTCGGATCACACTACCCTGTCCACTCGGATCAGGTGTTGAAGTTACCTGCTGCACATATGCTGCACTAGGCTGGGAGGGTCTTGGGAGCAGGGCTGCGCACCCCCTGCCCTTGGCACAGGGCGTGACGCACGGCGGGTGCCCAGTAAATGTCGAACATTCGCCACGTGGCGTCTTCTCTGCAGGGACCGCTGTGTGGCCGGGGGCTACCTAGAAGGAAGGGCGGCCGGGGCACTTCAGATCTGGCCTCCCCACCTTGTTCTGTGGTTGAGCAAAGCTGTGCTTTAAAGGAAATTTATTTTTCCAAATTGCAGAACAAAGAACACGATGTTTAGGAAGAAAGCACATTGCTTACATTTGAAAAAAATTAGCAGCATTATATAATGAAAGACACTTGGGAGTGTTGACTCACCCTGGGCTGACATACATCTTTGACTACTTTGTGAGATACTCATAAAATTACATCCTGTTAACTTAAGGCTTCTTATGCTAATTTTCAGTCGATTTTATTTGCCTAAGAAACTTATTGGTGGCCTTCAGGGTAACAGCCGGGTTTGGTCCAAAGATGTGGGATTCTTGTTAAAAAACACCATGCTAGGAAAGGAAAACAGAATTTGGAGCTGGGGCCAGTAGGGTGAGAGGACAGTGTCAGGCCAGGGTGGGCTCTTGGGGACCCTCTCAAGGCCCGGCCCTCAGAACCGGACCCCAGTGATGATGACTCGGACCGTGGCCTGGTCAGCACAGGGCTGGGCAGGCTCCCCGCCCCCGTTGGGTCCCTCCTGAAGCCGGGGCACAGAATGGTTGCATTTTTCCCTGAGTGGAAAACCATAGAAGACTCTAGATGGTTCCACCGCTCAATGCACCCCACAATTTAAAGTCAGCAAGAGGAGGTGGTTCTGGATGAAGAACATTTGGGTGAAGTGTGAATTTATACAACAGCACAAGAAGGCCATTTTTGTAAGTTGGCATCCATTGCTTTGGGCAGAAAGGCAAGTTTATATTTGGGGCCCCAAGCTGGGCCGGCTTCCTGGGTGAGCAACAGGACCCGGCTCTCATGGCTCAATGCTCTGCTAGGGATGCCTTGAAGCTCTGATGAGGAGCCCATGGTACCTTCTTGCACAAGTTTCCACAGGCCAGGTGGCCAATTTTGCCCTCAGGCAGAGGAACTCCTGGACTCAGGTAATCGAGCGTCCTACCTCAGCCTCCCAAGCAGCTGGAACTACAGGCTCACACCACCACACTTGGCTAACTTTTTATTTTTTATTTTTTGTAGAGACAGGATCTTGCTATGTTGCCCAGGCTGGTTTCAAGATCCTAGGCTCAAGCAATCTTCCCTACCTCGGCCTCCCAAAGTGCTGGGATTATAGGTATGATTCACCACACCCTACAGGAGAAGGTTGTTAGAACTGCCTGGGCTGGGCTAGACCAGCGCTCCCTGACCTGGTCCTTTTTCTCAGAACTTACCTGTTCTTGGCTCCACACACCATCCCCTCTCTCAAGGGAGGGTCCAGTCCCTGTGGCACCTGCTTTCCTGGTGAAAGCTGGACCATGGCATGGCCCTGTAAGTTGAGGGCCACAACCCTTGGGGAAACGAACCTCATAGGCCTCCTTCCCATTGACCAGGACAGAGATGGAAAGTGAGTGGCCCCTGGGCCAGCATTCCTCTCCTCATCTCCAAACCAAGGTAAATGCAGATGGTGTTTCATGCCCATGTTACCCTCAAATGTGAACTTCACTATGGCCAAGCTATAGGAACCACCGCCCTGGTTCTGATACAGAAGGCAAGCACACCTGCAGCCCAGGGGAGGGCACGGGCAGGTACAGTTGGCTTCTCCCTTGCCCAGACCCTTGGCTGCCATGGTCTGAGCACTGGTCTCCTGCTGCTGGCTTTTAAGCTCTAGTTGTTCCTGCCCACAGGTGCCCTGGAGTCCACTGGCCCTGTAACTGTCTCTGGTAAGCACCCCAGGATCCACTCACTGTCCATCACTATCCTGGTCCATGGGAAGGAAGCCTTTGGGGCTCGCTTCCACAAGGGCAGTGCCCTCACTTCCAGGGCCATGCCATGGCCCAGCTTTCACCAAGAAGCAGGTGCCACAGGGACCAGCATCCCCCCTTGAGAGAGGGGATGGTGGGTGGGGCTAAGAACAGGTAAGTTCTGAGAAAAAGGACCAGGTCAGGGAGCGCTGGTCTACCCCAACAGCAACTCTAGATCACCCTGGAGGGCTCTGGTTAGGTGCTAGATGTGGACATAGAGGTGAGGCGGTTGTGAGGGGAGGAGATGGCCAGATGGGGGAACTGCAGGTTGCAGATTGATGTCCCCTAAGGTCAAAGTAGCCCTCCTGGAGAGAAGTTGCCACTTCCCAGCTCTTGCTACCAGGGACAGCCAAGACAGTTCCATCCTGCTGGCCCAGTGTCGCCCATCTTTCTGGGCAGCTGTGTGTGGCCACACGCAACTCTGTCAGGACTTGGTCCTGTCGCTGGTCCTATGCAACTGGTCAGCTCCCGTTCTTTCCTCTCCTCACCCCCTGCCGTGGGCCAGGTCTGTGCCAGGTGCTGGGGTCACAGATGAATCTTCTCTTCACCTGCCCGATGGTGCCCAGCCTCGCGGGGAGGGGAGGAAGGATCCCCGCTTGTAAGTCTCCATGGAGGACTCATCTCTCCAGGCCTCTTGAGACCCTGTCTGCTCTCCTTTGGGGTGTGCTGTGGCTTCTATCTGGCTTGTTCCCTCCATGTCACCCCAGACTTCCCCCTGGTCCCAAAGGGCTTTGTTTGAGTGGAATTCTCTTCTGTTGACACTCGCTCTCACTCCCGGTTTTCTCATCCTCTGTTTCTTCCATGTGACCCACGTTCCCAGGGCACCTGTTTTGTGCCAGATCCTGAGACCACCAGCAAACAGAGCATAATAGAACTCAGATCCAGACATCAAAGAACAGATGGGGACACTGAGGCTTGGAGGGGCAAGAGATCTGTCCTCCTGTATTCCCCCAGTCTAGTTCATGGGACAGATGTGGAAAAGCAGTTGGTGATGGAGACACAGGGTCCCAGAGCACCAAGCAGAGGGTCAGGGGATACTTCACAGACTACATGATTCTAAGCCGAGACCTGAAGCCTGAGCAAGGACTGACGGATGGGAAGGGGAGTGGCCCGGGTAGAGGCCCAGAAATGGGGGACCAAGCAGGGATGGAAGCGGGGACAGGGATGGAGAGAGGGGAGGCTGGGACAGAGCCGCCCCTCACAAGCATCCTGCGGCAGGTGAGGGTGGGATGGGTTGGGGGGCAGCAGGGTCACTGTTGTTCAAAAAAGGAGTCCTTGGAAGAGGCTGCAGGTAGGGAGGTCCAGAGGAGGTGGGAACACAGAGTTGGGGATTGGGGGGTGACGGGAGACACAGTCAAGCCTGGGACAGGCTGGGGAATCCTTGGGCTAGAGCAGAGAGACTCAGGGTGCGCTGCCCCACGTGGCAGGGTCTGAGATGTGTCATCCACTCCACGGGAAGCCCAGGAGAGTGCGGGGCTTAGTTGGAGTGGAGGTGGGCTGAAGGAGCTAAGGAGAGAATATTAGGTTGTGATAGCTCTGAGATGGTGGTGACGTGCCCTCCTGGCAGCTGTAACTTGGATCTGGAAGTCAAAGGACTTAAGAGGGAGCTTTAAATCTTCCTTCCATGATGATAAAGAAACCAACAGGAAGGTCTTGGGAAACCAGGGACGGTCACCGAGGGACTCACCCAAGAGAGGACCCGAGGAGGCCGGAGGTTTGGAGAGAAAGAGCTGGAAGGACTGGAAGCTGGAGTTGGAGATGGGGTGTCAGGGTGTGGGCTCAGTGGGGGGCTGTGCAGAAGGTGACAGGCGTGGGTCACAGGACGGCATCCCCAGACACGAGAGCATTATGCTCTCAGGGTCTGCCCCGTGGGTGGGGGTGAAGGTGTGGGAAGAGCCTGGGGTCCCCAGAATGGAGTGGGGAGCAGGTAGATCAGGAAGCAGAGGTGCCTGTTTCCCCCGAGGAGGGTGGGTTTGGAGTAGACAGGCTCTGCCTGAGAGGGGAAGGCAGCCGGAGCAAAGGATTCAGGGGCTCCAGAGATTGGAGGCAGGCTGCCACGTCCAAGTGGGAAGCATGGGCGTGATGATATTGACACAAGGGGGAATTTCCACAAATGGGGTTAGGGGAGACGAACATCCACAGGCATGAAAACAAACTGTAGTCAAAACCTCTCATCTTAGATAAAAATTCCCTCCAAATAGATCAAATATTTTCATGCAAAAGTATAAATCTTTTAGAAATAAAACATAGGAGAAAAGGGCACCTAAAGTCTAGGTGAGGAGTCCTTGGACCAGATACCAAGAGCATAGACCATAAAAGAAAAGGTGACACACTGGACTCCATCAAAACTAAGACACTTTTCACCCTGTTTAGAGGATGAAAAAGCAAGTCACAGACTTAGAGAAAATAACAGCAAAGTGTATATCTGCCAAAGGACTCATAACTGGAAAAATAAAGACTTGGAAGAGACTAAGAAGTATAAAGAGAGACCGCCTAATTTGAAAATGAGGGAAAAACATGAACAGGCATTTCACCAAAGAGAACAGACAGATGGCAAGTAGGCTTGTGAAAAGGGTGCAATGTCATTAGCTGTTAGGGAAATGCAAGTGCCGACAGCAATGAGGTATCGAGAAAACAGTGACAATCAGGAGAAAGTCATCAAGTGCTCCCACACTGTGAGGCAGTCTACAAAATACCGGACCAGTACCCCTCAAAATATCAAAACAACAAAACAGTCACAACACCAGTTGTAAAACAAAACAAAAACTGAATCTCAGGCATTCCTGGTGGGAGCGTCAGATGGCATAGTCACCCGGGGATAAATTGGTAGTTTCTTAAAAAAAAAAAAAGCTGGGTGTATACTTCCCTTATGACCCAGCAATCACACTCCTGGGAATTGTTTTCAGAGAAAAAACAGATTTAAGATCACATACAGACCATGCACAATATTTATCCTAGCAGTATTATTTGTGAAAGGCAAAAGCTGGAAACCCAAATGCCCTTTGTGGGTAAACTGTGGTATGTCCATGCCCTGGAACACTGGTAGCAATAAAAAGGGACAAATTGGCCGGGTGTGGTGTTTCACACCTATAATCCCAGCAGCTTTGGGAGGCTGAAGTGGAAGGATTGCTTGAGCCCAAGAGTTTAAGACCAGCCTGGGCAACATAGTGAGACCTCACCTTCACCAAACCAAACCAAACAAAAACAAAAAGAAACAAACAAAAAACTAGCTGGGCGTGGTGGCTATAGTCCCAGTTACTCCAGAGGCTGAGGCAGGAAGATTGCTTGAGCCCAGGAGGTTGAGGCTGCTAAGATCACACCACTGCAACCCAGCCTGGGCAATAGAGCAAAACTTCAACTGAAAAAAAAAAAAAAGGACAGGCTATGGATGCACGGTGCAGACACATGACACATGATACCTTAAGGGCCAGTCTCGAAAAGTTGCATGTCACATTCTCGGAATGACAAAGTTTTAGAGGTGAAGAACAGAGTATTGGTTGCCAGCATTTAGGGATTGTGAGCAGAGAATAGGACAGGTGTGAGGACAAAGAGATGGCGAGAAGGGTCATCTTGGTGATGACACTATCCGTATCTTGATTGTGGTGGTTGCCTGAATCTAACCATGTAATAAAATTACATAAAACTACACACACGCATGCACACACACACACACACACAATGAATGCATGCAACCCCCAAAGGCAATGATAATAGGCCATCCTGAGGGTGGAGCCGTCACGATGGGATCAGTGCCATCAGTGCCTGGGGAAGAAGAGACCCGGGTGAGATGAGCTCTCGCCACCCCATGAGGACTCAGCCAGAAAAGCCAGGGACCCGCGCAGACAGCACCTTGACGTTGGACTCCCTGGTCTTCAGATCCGTGGGAAATAACCGTGTGTGGTAGAAATCACCCAGCCTAGGGCGATTTGTTACAGGAGCCTGTGCTGACGAGGACAGCTTGTAAAACGGGTGAAATCTGAGGGAGGTCTGTGGATTCTAACCAGGTCAGTTTCCTGATTTTGATTCTGAACTGTGGTTTCGAAAAGTGTGACTTTTGGGGGAAGCTGGGTGAAAGAGGCAGGGGACTTCTCTGCACTGTGTGTGCAGCCTCCTGTGAATCTATAATTATTTCCAAAACAAGAAGACGGAGAAGAAGGAGCTGGAGAAGGAGAAGAAAGGGAAGGAGGAGGATGGGGAGAATGAGCAAAGGAAGGAGAAGAATAAGAGGAGGAGAAGGAAGAGGGGAAGGAATTATTATTAGTAGAAGTAAGGGAGAGTGGTGATGCCTTAAGAGTTCGTGTCTTGGGCCAGGGCCAAGTCCAGCAGAGAAACATGTGAAGGACAGGTTTTTTTCAGCAGTCTAGACAGACCCGCCACCAGACCAGACACCTGGAGAGGTTAGCGTAGGGGAGAGGGGAGAGTGGCCCCCTGAGAGTGCTGCCTGCTGGGAACAGGGTGTGACCTCTCACCCCAAGCACGGAGACTGTACCCTCTGCCCTCTTAGCTCCCCCGTGTGTGGGGCAGGAGGGAGGGGACAGGCAGGGACTCTCGTCCCCACACCCCAGCCCGGGAAAACCACACCTGGATCCCGCTTGAAGATCAGGGTAGCGCTTTTTAACGATGCCATTTCTGTCAGGGGAGGGTCCCCTGGGGTTTCTCGGAGTCACAGCCACCGTCTGGGCTTCCCAGCAGAAAGAAGCAACGAAACGATCTTTTCTCTGCGCATTAGAAGCTGTCTGCACCCACTCTTCCCAAGTTACATGAGGACACAATTTATCTTTAGCCCGAAGCCACCTGCTTGGTAATCTGTTTCTGTGTACCCAATTGATCCCACCATCCTTACATTAGCTGGGAACGCGGCTGACTTTATTTAAAGCGATCAGCTTGCACGGATACCCTGGACGGGGTGGTCTGGCGTGCGCCCAGTCGGATGGCCGCCACCTCGGGCAACCCTACCCTTCCCACAGGTTGGAGCCCTCTGCTCGGACCCAGGCTGGGGAGGGCAGTGGGCCGCGTGCAGGCAATGCCCAGACTCCAGCCACAGGGCGTTTCCTGCAGATCCTTGGTTGGGATTTTTTTCCCCGCTGGTCACTAAGGCCATTCTTTATTTTAGCATTTTAGCATTTCTCTTCTAGACAAATGATTAAACTGATGAATAAAACGTCTGGAAGCGTTTTTACCCAAGAATGCCCAGTGTTGGATAAATGGTGAAATATTGTTCCGTGATGTCTTCGTGATGTCTTAATATTGCTAAGGTTTGAGCCTAAAGGAGAACAGAGTCACCACGTGTCCTGTGTTTACTGAATCCCTGGCAAATGCTTGACCCTGTGTTTCTTCCATAACTGGACGGTCACACATCTGGATGGACTTTCAGGTCTGTCTCTGTCTCTGTCTGTCTCTCTGTCTTCCTCTCTCTCTCTCTCGTTTGCACTCTCTCTCTCTCTTTCTCTCTCTGTCTCCCTTCCCTTTTTTCTTTTGTTCTCTTTTTTTCCTCTCTCACTCTTTCTCTTCCTCCCTTTCTCTCTCCCTCTCTGTCTCCCTTCCCTTTTTTTCTCTCTCTCTCTCCCTTCCTTTCTCTCTCTCCCTTTCTCTCCCTCTCTCTCCCTCCCTCCCTCCCTCCCTCTCTCCTTATCCATAGAGGACCATCGTGTATCCCAAGCTCCCCTTCTAACTCTTCCATAAAGTCAGGATCTGCTGTCAGACACGTTCCCAGATGGGCTGAATTTAAATGATAAACACACGCGAGTAACAACCCAACAATGTGAACACAGGTGGGTGATAGGATGCCCATGAGTGTTGGGCTTGGCCAGCCTCCTTCAGAAGGTGGCCCTGGAAGGACCCAGCAGACCCTCCCAGGCTTCACACCCCTCCCGATTACAAGACGTTTCTCCATCTTGCAGATGTGATGTGGGGCCACGTGCACGTTTGGCTGAACCCCAAAAGGCTCTAGGGGCCCCTCTGGGCAGGTCAGGCAGAACTAACCAAGTGCCTCCACCAAAAAGTGCACATCATTTCATTGCTTTTTTTGTTTCTTACACTGTGGTAACAACACATGACGTTCAATTTACCGTTGCAACCATTTTAAAGTGTGCAATTCAGTGACATGAAATAGGTTCACATTATTGCACGACCATCACCACCATCTGGTTCCAGAATGTTCTCATCACCCCAATTGAAAACCCTGAACCCATAAGCAGTTGCCTCCCACGCCCCACCCCCAGCCCCAGGCAACCACCAATCTTTACCAGTCTTTGCTCCGTCTCTGGGGATTTGCCTATTCTGAGCATTTCAAGGAAACGGAATCACACCATGTGTGCTTTTTGTCTGACTTCTTTCACTGAGCATCTTGTTGTCAAGTTCATTCATGCTGTAGCCTACACCTGGACATCACTCCTTTTTTATAGCTGAGTACTATTCCATTGTGTGGACAGATCATGTTGTATTGATCTGTTCATCCATTAAGGCTGCCTGGGGCATCTGGGCACATTGAGATGTCAGCTTCAGCCCTGGGCGGGAGCCTCATGGGTAGGAACTGCAGGAGGCAGGGACTCATGTGAATTCATGATTGAGTTCCCAGCTCCTGACACGGGGCAGGTGCTCGTGAAATATTTGCTGAATAATAGGTGGATGAATAACTCATGAGCGTGGTCACCAGGAGTGATACCCACAGCCTTTGTGCTCGGAACTCCCAGAGGGAAGAGGGGAGGTCCCAGCTGTTAGGACCGCTGACTGTAGCCAAAAAGCAAATATAGACCTCTGGTTATGGAGCACTGGACTGAGAGTCAGGAAATTGACTGTGGAGTTGTGGCTTTCCTGGCACATGGGCTTTGTGACTTAGAAAGCTGAACTAGTTTCCAATGACGGCCATAACAAACCAGCACACACTCAGCAGCTTAAAACAACACACATTTATTACCCCCAAGTTTTGGAGGTCGGAAGGCCGATAGGAGTCTCACTAGGCTAAACTCAAGGCATCCACAAGTCTCTAGGAGGAGAATCTGTCTCCTTGACTTTCCCAGCTTCTGGACATGACCTGAATTCCTCGGGTCACGGCCCTTCCTTCCATCTTCAAAGCCAGCCATGAGGAAGGATCTTCCATCAATCATCATGGCTCTCTCTCACCACAGCTGAGACAGGTCCTCCACTTCGGAGGACCCAAGGATCAGACTGAGACTGCCTGGCTCATTCAGGACACTCCCCAACTCAAGATCCTTAATTTCATCCCTTCTGTAAAGTCTTTTTTGTCATGTAAGGCAGCTTACAGATTCCTGGGATTGGGGAGTGGACATCTTGCTAGAGTGGCGGGGGCATTACTCTACCAATTACAGAAGCTCCCTGGTCCATCTGAGATGTGTTTGTCCCCTAGGAGAAGGCAGGCCAGACAATTTCCAAGGTTCTTCCCCACTCTGGGAGTCAGGTCATTGAAGAGGGGAGAGTAAGGTCTTTGTCCCGATGCCTATTTCTGTCCCCACCGGAGCAGATGCTGTGGAGTGAGTCCCTGTCTAACTCAATGGTCTCTGAAATCTTCTGCTCACTTTCTTCCTGCCTCTCTGTGGGTGGCTTATGAGAGCATAGTCCTCCTCTTTTCATGGTGAGGGACACAGGCTTCAGCGAGACTGAGTGGGGTGAAACTGATCCATCAAGGCACCCGGATGCCCCAGGCAGCCTCAGCGGATGAACGGATCAACAGAAGGTGGTCCATCCATACAATGGAATGTTACTTAGCCCTAAAAAAGGAGTGGCACACTGGTGCAGGCCACAGCATGAATGAACTTGACAACCCTAGGCTCAGTGAAAGAAGTCAGATGAAAGACCACACATGGTGTGATTCCATTTCCATGAAATGTCCAGAAGAGAACACAGATGTTCCCCTCCAGGAGAACACATCTGGGTGCTCTTGATGAAGCTGGCATCATAGATGCCAACAGGGAACTGGAAGGCAAGCAGGGTGCCTTTTCTCAAAATTCCAAACAGGGCCAAAATATTCTCCCAGGTATATACACAAGTCCCCACCCACAAGTCCCCCAAAACTCAGTGCCACCAGCTTCTCCTCTTAGCCATGTCCTTCCCTTTACCAAGGGTCCCTCTGTGTCACTTACCAGTCAGCCCGAAAGACTTAACACTGGGAGGAAGGGTGGTGGGCGCCAACACTCCCTTTGACTCGGAAATCCACCCTGGCGGTAGTTTGGAGGGGAGTCTTTCAAGGTGCAAGCTCTCAGAGCACAAGATTGCACCACAACAAACAGCATAGCCCCAGCTATCCCTGTATCAGTCACAGCAAGAGCTCAGCAGGGCAGAACCCACCCAAGAAGAACACCCACCTTGAACCTCAGGCCTCAGTGCCCCACAGAAGGGCCGGGGTGATGGGCAGTGTTTCCTCTTGATAAGCACCCAAGTGAGACGAGTCTATACCAAAGGCGGGGGGATCCCTGTACCACTGACAGTGGAGTTGTCCACATGGTCCCATGGCTAGAGAAACTTTGCAGGTGCCACTTGTTAAGATCTTGATGGTCTAAGTCTAAGAATGGGTGAAATGCACCTATTTCTACGGGTGTGTCTCCATTCATTCTTGCATAATGAGCATCCTGCCTGTTCCAGGGAATAAAACAATACACGAGAAGCATCTTTGCCCTCCTAGAGCTGACAGTCTAAAGAAAGAGACACACTGGTGGGCAGACTGTGCCAATGTAGCCTGGGATCCACAACCTTTGTTTATTGATGGGTTGATTCATTCACTAAGTGCCTCTTGCAAGATGTGGCTGCTTACCAGGCACGTGTCCCCACGAAGCCGTTAGAATGTCAAGCATCTCCTGTTGGGCGGTTAGCAAACAAACCTTTTGGATAATTGTAAAAACGGCTCCTGCAACATCATTTGCTGAGAGAAGACACTTTGACCTAAGTTGTTGATTTAAAACTTTGTATTTGATCACTACACCTCTGATGATCGTGGCAGATATTTATTTGTTTCTTCTGGAATTCATTAACAATTCACCAAGCACCCAGTTGGTGCAAAATCCTGGCCTCCCTGAGGGACACAGGCATGAGGGAGAAGCAGCCCCCACTCCTGACAGCTCACGGGGGTTGGGAAGAAGAAAGTCCATAGCCCCGGGTGATGACCCTGTCGTCATATACCCCAGCATTCCCTAGCGAGTGCCCCAGCCCATCTGGGTGTGTTACTGGCTCGACTGGGGTTCCCCGTCTTCGGGCACTGCCATCTACTTGATAATTGAGTGACTCCTGCCATCTACTTGATAATTGAGTGACTTCTCGTGGCTCCTGATTTCCCATTGTCTGACAGTACTACAGAGCATGAGAGAGGGCTCCATTCTAAAGATGAGAACACTGAGACTCTTGCTCTTGTCCTGAGAAGATGGCGAACCCCTGCTGAGACGTGGGTCTTGGGGAGGTGCTACTGAAGACCCACTTTTACCAGGAGGTGCAGCCCTTGGAAACCAGTCCATTTCTGCCCTCTGGACATCAGCAGATTCATCCCAAGACACTCTGTCCTTGGATTTGGCTCTCGTTGCAAAGGCACTATCTCCCTTTCAAAATATGATGCTTTTAGGAAGTGACAGCATATAATTAATTTATTCATTAATTTAAACGTTGTTGCCACAGACTTTCTCTGTTAATAAAAAAAGTGGTGATGGGGAGGGAGTGATGTGTTGAACTGCATCCCCCCCCCACCAAAGATACTGAAATACTAACCCCTGATACCTCAGAACATGACCTTACGTGGGCAAAGGGTCATTGCAGATGCAATTAGTTCAGATTAGTTGAGATTCGGAGTAGGGTGGCCCTTCTAAGCACTAATGTGATGACCATGGCAGATACCTATTTGTTTCTTCTTGAATTCATTAACAATTCACCAAGCACCCAGTAGGTGCAAAATCCTGGCCTCCCTGAAGGACACAGGCATGAGGGAGAAGCAGCCCCCACTCCTGACAGCTCAGGGGGTTTGGGAAGAAGAAAGTCCATAGCCCAGGGTGATGACCCTGTCATCACACCCCAGCATTCCCTAGCGAGCGCCCCCAACCCATGTGGGCGTCCTTGAAATAGGGTCCTACAGCTGGAACACCATGTGATGATAGCTTGAGGTTGGCATGGCGGAGTTGCAAGCCAGTCATCGCCAGTGGTGGGGGACCACGGCTGCCTCCAAAACCAGAAGAGGTGAGCCAGGGCTTCCCTGCAGGTTCCCAAGGGAGCAGGGTGCTGCTGACACCTTGGCCTTGGCCTTGGACTTCTGGACTCCAGATCTGAGGCACCATACATTTTTGCTGTTTTAAGCCATCCAGCCTTGACCCTTTGTTATAGTGGCCACCAGAAGCTAACATGAAGGGGACTGACCATTGACATCTTTAAGGCGTGTCATCCATTTTGCCCAGCCCTTCCACGGCCTTTCTGACCACGTGGATCTTCTGTTACTTGACCCTTTCATTTGGAGGTAGGAAGTGTCTCTGTCCCTCTGCACGCACGAGACTCCTCTGGCCTGTCCGAGTCCTTGGGTCTGGGGATGGTGGGTGGGTGTCTCTTTCCAAAGCCTCTGAGATCCATTCATACGCAGCCTCACTCCATTCCCACCTGATCTAGAGACAGGCTTGCCAGGACACCAGGGTCCCAGAGTCTAGACCCAGGCTCACTAGTGCTCACTACATCTGTGACTGGCCTTTCCTACCGGTTTGCCAAAGAATGGAGGT
Source organism: Carlito syrichta (assembly GCF_000164805.1). Lineage (NCBI taxonomy): Eukaryota > Metazoa > Chordata > Mammalia > Primates > Tarsiidae > Carlito > Carlito syrichta. Next base: position 309,921 of record NW_007090495.1, read on the forward strand.
GAACTGCCTCCATGCTTGCTGGGTCTCCCTGAGGTCACCTTTTGTCCCTGCACCTGGCTTCCCTCCTCGTTCATGCCCAGGTGTGGCCATCCTTTCCTCACCCCCTCCATCTACTTTGGCCATTGTCACTTTCCCTGTCTCTTCTCTTCTCAGCAGGGTGTGATCAGACATCCTTGGAGACCAATATCTCCCCCCAGGAGTCCACTATCTACTCTTGCTTGAGGCCACCTTGATACCCACTCGTTTCCAGAAGTGTGCTCTGACCTATTTGCCTGTCAAGACAATTGGTGGCTTGACTTGGCGGTGGCTGTCCTGAGCGACCCACATCAAGGGGCTGTGAGCGGGAGTGACTGGATCCCCAAAGGACCAGGGGCTCACGGCACCATGGGTCCTCCCTACAGCCAGAGGAAGGTGCCACACAGCACCCTGTCCCCAGGGGCCAGGGACCTCGGGAGACAAGGACAGCTGCTCATGGCTAAGTGCCTATCTCCTGCCCACGAGGCCACGTTCCAACAGAATCACAATTCTACGACCTCACCAGGATGCGGCAATCTTAAATAATATATAGTCCATATTCAGATTCACCGTTTATTTATTCCGAGTCGAGGTCTCACTCTGTCGCCTAGGCTGGGGTGCAGTGGCACAATCACAGCTCACTGCAGCCTCAGTCTCCTGGGCTCTGGCAAACCTTCCGTCTCAGCCTCCTGAGTAGCTGGGACTACAGGCTTGAGCCACCACATCTGGATAATTTTAAAAATTTTTTTGTAGAGACAAGGTCTTGCTAGGTTGCCTAGGCTGGTCTTTAACAACTAGGCTCAAGCAATCTTCCCGCCTCGGCCTCCCAATGTGCTGGGATTACAGGTGTGAGCCGCCCCGCTTGGACTATTTTTATTTATGCATATATTTTGCACATACATATATTTTGTATATTGCATAGGATATTTGATTATGTAGTATGTATTCTATTATTAATTAACTTTTAAATTAAACAAATAAAATATGTATTATATATTCATATATGATAATTTAATATAAAACAGATAGCATTATAATAGCATAATACATACATAGTAGAATTATAACATTTCATATAATTATGTATTACACTTGATTAAATATTAATAATAATATAATATATAATATTATGTTTACACATATTTTTATATTATTTATTATATTATATAAATATACTTTTACATGTGATATTATATGCAAATATAGAGATTATCTGATTTGGATCCCCAAGTGCTGTCACAGGAGAGGTCTTTGTCCAGATGGTGGACATCTGGAGGAACACATGATGGCCCTGCCTTGGGCAATCTGGGGAGGCTTCCAGGGTAGGTAACACTTGGGCTACGTCTTCCAGGGTGCACAGGAGTTCTCTGGTGGGCTGTAGGGGTGTAGGGCTGTCAGGGGTAGAGGTTTTCCAAGCAGAGGCAGCATGAAGTCTTCAATTTGACATGTTTCCTGAGCCCTCCTCAGGGCCAGGCCTCAGTACTGGGGAGACGCAGTGGGTGGAATGGATGGGCCCTGGAACGAGCAGGCCTGGAGATCCACCGAGGGTCTGGAGCGTGGGGCGAGGTGGCCACTGGGCGACTTCATGGATGGGCAGGGGCCATGATCTTGGGCAGGGTGTAAAACCCTCCTCTCTCACTCTTTCTCCAGATGCTCAGATGACACCATCGTCATGGAGAGCAGGGCCCTGGAGACAGGGACACGTGCTCAATCTTGGGCTCGGAGTCCCATTGGGCCCCTGGGATGCCCAGTCCCATAAGGGGACCCTGGGTCCCCTCACCATCTCTAGTCTATATCAGGGCTTGGTAGGCCATGGTCCAGGGGCCAGGCTGACCTTCCCTCTGCTTGTGTAAGGTTTATTAGACCCTGCTACACTCATCCATTAGGGCTAGGACGAGGGTTCGGGTTCGGGTTGTTGTCTACAGTGGCCAGCATGGTTGAGTGGTTGCTGCAGACCCCAAGGCCCCCAAGGCCTAAGACGTTTGCTTTCTGCCTGTTCCAGACACCGTATGTGGCCCCTGGTCATCCAACTGCCCTATCACCGCCACCTTCCATCGCTTGCCCTCCTTCCAAAAGGAGGGTTCTGAAGAGACCCCATGGGTTGTGTCCCTCTCTATTCTTTCCTTGGCCCAGAAGCTGTCTCCCATGAGGCCAGCTCCCCTCCAGCCTCCAGAGCCCACCGTGATACCAACATGACAGCCATCACCTGCCCGGGCAGGGTCCCCTCATCTGGCCGCTGCCCTGTGACACCGGTGGTCTGTGCCGCTGAGCATGACAGGGTTAGTAGGAGTACAGGCATCTCCAGCGGGCCTCCATGCCCACGAGGTCCTAGGAGCAGGACAGCTGGGCAGGAATGGGTGGGAGAGAGGCTGCTGGAAGCTTCCACCCAGCCAGGCAGCATGCGTTTCTGCCCAACAGAGAAATGTCTGAAGTCAGACTCCAAGCAGAGTGTGCTTTGCTCACCAAAGAGGACCTCAGACGCCTTCTGGGAACCTCACGTCGAGTGTGCAGCCCCTGCCAGGACCAGCGCGAAGTCCTCAGGGCCCCGGGCATCACCACAAAGGTGCGAACTCGCCACAGGATTCAGCATCAAGACATATGGCCACGCCTGTGGGTCTGAGCTTGTGTGCTCTGCTCTGTGAGTGTCCGTGTCTGAGCTCAACCATGGAGGTGGAAGGGGACCCAGAACACTCTATAACTCCCTTCTGACATACTAGTAACAGGCCCGGCCTTCTCCCTAGTGAGGTAAAGTGAATATTTATTCCAGAACCCTTGGGGACCTGTCCAGTAGACACACACCATGAGTGTAGCTGGAGGTGAGGGCTGAGCTGCTGGACACATGCTTTTGTGTACATGACCTTGTGGTCCACAGGACCACGGACACAGGTTGTGTAGGCCCATTTGCTCGAGTCCATCTGGGAAGGGCTCTGGTCCCAGGCAGACCGACCCTTTTATCCAGGAAGGCCTCTTCCCGGGAGAGCAGGACACAGTCCTGTGCCAGGGAGAGATGAAAGTCATGGGAACCTGAGACGAGACAACGCTATTGCTGCCAGGTCTAGGGGAAAGAAAATTTACACACCTAGTCACATGTGAATTTCAGGTCAACAACAAATAATTTTTCCACGTAAGCATGTCCCAGATAGTGCAGGTTTATCAGAAACTCACCTTATATTTCACCTGGAAATGGCACAAAGGAGCCCGAGTTCTGATGATGCCACTGAGGCAAGCATTTGGGGACACGTCTGTGGAGGGGGGAGGACAGCCTCACCCCCACTCTTGACCACCCCGTTCCCCCAACCCCTGGCCAGGGTCCTAAGAGGGCCTCGCTGTCTTTTGTTCACCGGGATGTCTCCCTCCCAGGCCCCCTCTCATCTTTCTTGAAGGTGCAGTTCTGGGGTGGGGGTGGCTCGGCCCAGGCCCTGGGGTCCCTGGATCCACATCCTTCTCTTTGGTTTCCTCCTCCAGATGGGAGAGGCCGGGCGGTTCTGGTGAATTCTCTCGCTGCAGCTGGATGGAAGAGTCTTGAGTGTCCCCTCTGTGGGGAGATCCCAGGGGTACGTCCAGGGGGGCTCCCAGCCCTTCACGATCAGACCCCAAAGTCCTCAATTCACGAGTCATCTGAGTTTTGAGGATCCCAGCCCCGCTCACACAGAGGCAGCGGCCGAGTCCAGGGTCTGGGCATGACCTGCAGAGGCCCCGCCGGGGGGTGGCGGACAGGTGGCATCTCCCAGAGGGTGTGTCTGAGGGTCTGCCCTGTCCTCTCGGGGGGTTCCCCTGACAGCTGGGTTAGCCAGGGCGGGTACTGTTCCTCCCTCCAGAAGGCTGGGCCAGGTGGCCACCAGGAAGGGACAGGCACCATCTTGGTGGGTCTGGCAGTCTCAGGCCGGAAAATCTGACCATTTCCGGGGAAGGTCGGAAAACAGAGGCCCTGTCTGGAGGAGCCACAGCCTCTGGCCTCTGTCCTGGGGCCCTGTCCACAGCTCTGTCCACTCCAGCCCCAGGCCCTTGGGTGCTGAGGATGGCCACTGGGGGGCAGTGCGAGCCAGGAGACCTGGCAGGGATCCACCGGTGTGCCGTGTCCAGTGGGTCCTGCCCAGGTGGGGACAGCTGGGGGGATCAGAGGCCCCGTAGGGCTCTGACTTTCTTGTCCAAGGGGCACTTGGGGACCCAAACTCTGCTTGGGTTTTTTTTCCTAATATCCAAAATCACACCCCCTCCCCATCCATAATCAGTACATACACACGTATGTGCTCACAAACACACTCAAGCACACATGCACACAAACACGAACATATACATGCATGGAGACAGCCACACATACAGATGCACAGTCATACACGTTCACGATCACACATGCACAACACACAAGACATGTTCACATGCATGCCCCAGCACACACTCTGCACACAAACACGTGCAAATACACACTTGGAGACATACACACGCACACACACACAGACGTGCACTCACTCATGTTCACAATCACGCACACACAACACGCAAGAGACACATTCACATACATACCCTGCACACACTCTGCACTTGTGCACACAAACACGTGCATATACACACAGAGAGATATGCACACACAAATGTGCACTCACGCACATTCACAATCACGCACACACAACACCCAAGAGACATGTTCACATATACACATGCATCCTTGCATACACTCTACACCCATATACACGCATGGAGACATCCACACCGACAGATGTGCACTCACACACGTTCACAATCACACACCCAACACACAAGAGACATGTTCACATACACACATGCACTCCCTGCACACACACACACGTACATATGCACATATAGCGACATGCACACGCATGCACACAGACATGCAGTCACACATGTTCACAACCACACGTGCATCGCACACGAGGCATGTTCACGTGAATGCCCCTGCACACACTCTGGTGGAGGAAGAAATCCGAGGTGACGTTCTTTCACAACACCCCCGGGGAGGGCTGCTCCATGGAGACACATTGATGTGCTTCCAGTGTCCACACCTCGCCTGGCAGGGCTTCCCTGGGCTCCGATCCTACGCCATCTGTCTTGCTCCCTGGGATTCAGCCTCGGGCTGGGTGGGCTCAGGGATGCCCAGTGGCTGGACGCGTGGAGGGCGTCAGAAAGCCCGGGGCCCTCCCCAGGGAAGTGCTTTTCGGCCCCTTTGCAAACAGCCCAGGGACAAAGCCAGAGGCGGCAGGAAGGGGTGGTGCGTGGGCTGGGGGAGGTGGACTGTCCGTGTTCTGGGAGAGTGGGTTCAGGGAGCCTCAGCCCAGGGCGCCCCACGCTCATTTCATGTCCGTGGGTTCATCAGGCTCTGCCCTCCGGCTGTCGACGGTTTTCTGTTCTTTTTTTTTTTTTGAGTCGGAGTCTCACTCCATCGCCCAGGCTGGAGTGCAATGGCACGCTCGTGACTACCGCAGCCTCAACCTGCCAGGCTCCGGCGATCCTCCCGCCTCAGCCTTCCAAGTAGCTGGAACTACCATGCCCAGCTACCATGTCCAGCTAGTTTTTGATTTATTGTACCATGCCCAGCTACCATGCCCAGCTAGTATTTGATTTATTGTAGAGACGAGGTCTTGCCAAGTTGCCCGGACTGGTCTCGAACCTGCGGGCTCAGGCCCTCCACTCGCCTCGGCCTCCCAAAGTGCTGGGATGACAGGCTTGAGCCACCGCACCCGGCCCTGTCATCGGTTTTCCAGCGAGGCGCAGCTTTCACCAGGCCCGGGCTGCGTCTGCTGTCCCCAGGCTCCGGCCCAGGGGCACCCGGGGAAGCATTTGTCGTCATCACGGCCACGGCTCAGGAGGAACCGAGGCCACCACTTGACCAGCACTCAGGGCGGTGTGTGTGTGGGTGAGTGTGTGTGCATGTGCGTGCACACATGCAAGAGCATGTGGGTTTGTGCACGTGTGTGTGTTGTGTGTGTGTGCGTGTGAGCGTGAACGTGTGTATGGGCGCTTGCGTGTATGTGTGTGCACACATGTGAGTGCTTGTGTGAGCACTTATGAGAACGGGCATACAATGTGTGCGTGTGCATGTGAGAGTGTGTATGTGGGTGTGTGCTCATGTGTATATGTGTGAGTGTGTGCATGAGTGCAGGCATGCATGAGTGTGTGAGAGCATGTGTGCACGTGTGCATTGTCTTTGCAAGTTGGTACAAGTCATGAAGAATTCCAAGCCACCTGAAGCACGCAGGGAGGAAGAAGTTTCTGTGCCCAGTATGTTTCAAAAGACTCTTGGCCGGGCTCGGTGGCTCAGCCTGTCATCCCAGCGCTTTGGGAGGCCGAGGCGAGTGGATGGCCTCAGCCTGCAGGTTCGAGACCCGCCTGGGGCAACTTGGCAAAAACTCATCTCTACACTAAATCAAAAAATAGCTGGGCGGGGCAGCGCATGCCTGTAATTCCGGCTACTTGGAAGGCTGAGGTGGAAGCATCGCCGGAGCCCAGCAGGTCGAGGCTGCGGTGGCTGGGAGTGGCCACTGCCCTCCAGCCTGGGCGACGGAGTGAGACTCCAATTCAAAAAAAAAAGTCACTCTTCTTTCCTTCCCAGGCTAGCCGGGCCCCCCTGTGGACGTGGCCATGGCCGCGCCGGGCAGCCTGGCAAGTGTTGACCAGCCCATGGTTGGGGGGCCTGGGTTCAGCTGCTGGGTGGTGTTTTCCACATTGCTGAAAGGCTTGATGGGCAAAAGCATCCAGCCGTCTACGGTTTTCATCCTGGCCCGGAAACCTCTGGCCAAGGCAAAGGACGTTCAGTCAATAATAATAAACGAATCTCATGTTTATGCGGAATCTTCCACCCTCCAGACAGTGGCCTTCTTGGAAGCTCCGGGTGGACTAACTGGTGCGTGTCCTGTGTGGGTGAAAGTGAGGAGGGCCGCCTTGGAGCGGGCCAGGCCACCCTCCCACTACGTGACGGGGACCTGCCACCCACCCTGTCTTGGCTCCCAAGTTACCTAGAAGGAAGGACCGGGGCCAGGTGTCCCGGGGGCTCTGTAGTGCCATGAGTCAGAAATGTCATCCCGAGGATGGGTCTGTGTGCCCTCCCTGGGAAGAGGATGCTGTCCAAAGACCGTGGCCTCCGAGGTAGACGCTGAATGTGTTGAACCCCAGGGAGGGAAAACAGGTAGAAAAGGCGCAGTAGGGTTTGCTTCTGGGGCCTGAAGTTTGTGTAGGGCTTAGGGGGGCAATGGTTGGGTCTGTTTCATGCTTGACACCTGTCAACATTTATCCAAACCCTGTCTGACTTCCTGAAGCAATACCTCGGTCTACAGGCAAGATATAGCCAAAATGAGTACAGGAAAAGCTTACAAAAGACCTAAGCCAGGCCAAACGTATGTGAGAATGAGAACTGGATGATAAGAAAAAAAGCCGAACACAAATACGCAGGCCAAGAGGTCCTGTGTGGTGGATTTGTTTGGAGCATTGAATTTGTCTCTGAGATTCCTGGCACCCAGAGTGAAAAGGGAAGTTAGACTAGTTCCATGATCTTCACTCTCCCTTAGAATGGGATTTCCCAATTCTCTTTCCATCAAGATGCATAAGGAATGTGTGAGACCCCTCCCCCAACCCCCGGGGAAAGTGTATAAGGGGCGATTTCAACATCCTGGAGACAGAGGGCTGTCCCAGGAGCTGAGTAGAGCAGTGTCTCTGTGCACCCATCAAAGGCAGCAGTCATTCAGTGCTCTGGAAAATGCAAAGCTTTTTCCAGCCTTAGCTCTGAAAGAGGCTTTTCCCATGAGGCTCCCCTAGGTGGGCCTGAAATGAAAAATGGATACCGTCCCCAACAGTATCTGGACAGCAAATGCAGTGACGAATCTCACAAAACTGCTTCTTGTAACCGCCCCCGGTGAAAGCTGAGGGCATGCGTCCAAACCACAGAGCCTGCAGGGGACAGCGAACTGCAGGCAGCCATTCCTGTCGATCTGGCTGGGCGCCGCGCCCACTTGCAGGGTGAGGCGGGAACCCGTGCCTTTCTTGAGCACCTACGGTGTGCCTGGTCCTGGTAGGAGACTGGCTGATGGGGTCTCATTCCACCCCGCCACGGCATGCACAGCTGCCCCCGTGGCTCATTTTACAGAGGAAGGCTCACTTTCTTACAGCAGGAAGGTGAGAGTACAGAGTCGAGGCTCTGTGGCCCTGCAGGGGCCCGGTCTGCTCTCCTGGCCGGCTCCCTGAGACCTAGGGCCACCGGGGGTACACCGTTCAGCCTGCAGTTCTGAGACGGCAGGGTGCGGTGGCCCTTGGGCAACCCTGGGCAGTGGTGGGCATTACAACACGGGCTCGCCCAGGCTTCGGGGAGAAGGAAGACGGCTCTGACTAGGCCTCCGGGCACTGGTGGGTTTCTAGAGGGAGGTGTGGCGGGGTGACAGATCCTCACGGGTCAGCTCAGCCTCTGAAAGGGCCAAGCCTCCTGCAGGGTCCTTACACCCTCCCGGGGTCCCCGCCCTCTCTGAGCCCTTCCTGGGTGACCCGGTCTCATCCACGACCACTGCTCTGTCCCTACCTTAAGACTTGGATGCAGGGACAGGGTTTTCTATGCATTGTCATAGAAACCAAGGATCAGCCGTCCGAGCCTCAGGTCTAGAGAAGAGGACAGCTGTGGTGAGTGACACCAAGGGATGACCGGGACAGCGGCCCTGGTGCATGCAAGGAAGGGGTGCGGCTGCCCAGAGGAGCGGCCGTGCTGGCCCGAGGTCCCCGGACAAGGGAAGGGAGAGGCCAGGGGTGACTCATAGATGATGGCGAGTAGGTGGGGGAGAACTTTCCAGACCCAGGAGATCGCACACAAGGCCGGAGGCGAGCTGCAGAGCGTGGCCGTGGGGAATTCCCGGTGGGCAGGTGGTACCCAGCAAGAGGACGGAGCTGGGGGCATGGCGGGGGGAGGGTTGCCCAAGGACACCCCAGGCTCTGGTCCTGAAAGCCGGGGCTTCACAGATGCGCTCTCAGAGACCCCATGGGTCCCCAAGGTGGATCAACAGTCCTGGCGGACACGCCTCCAGTCACAAAGAGCCAGGTGAGTCATTTTATTTCCCGGAAGTTCTCCACGAATGTTAAGGTTTTGATTCCTTTTTTTTCTTGGTGAGAGAGAAAAACAAGAGAGAACCGTGGTTTCAGGGCTCTCTGCGTCTTTCTGCAGGGATCCAGGAAGACTCTGGAAATGGAAAGCCGGGACCATGAGCTAGTGCAGGCCACAGACCCGGGACCCCCTCTTGAGAAGGGAGCGAGGACTGGGGGCGGGTAGCCCAAGCAAGGCCAGGACTCAAAGCCACGGGGATCGGGGCTCCCCAGGGCTGGAGGACCCCGAGAGGGATGGATATGGAGGGTGGAGGGCTCGGAGCACCAGAGAACCATGAAAGAGCTGGAAAGAAAAGAAATCCAGGGACACAAGTCAAGACCGGCGTGATTCTGTCATTTTTTCCCCCCGAGCAGACTGAGTTTCTTGAAGACATGGTCCGTCTGGGACTGGGCCACGGGGGACGTATCTTTGGGTTCCACACCTGCACTGACCCCTTACCCAGACCCAGAGCCACTCTCCGGCAAGGCTGACTCATCCCTCGAACGTTACACATATCTTCCCAAACAAGACATGCGGCATCTCTCTGACCTGGCGTCACACACCCCAGGGTTCTGCCACGACGACACCCCAGGGTTCTGCCACTACGTTCTCAGGGGTCCCTGGGGGCTTGAGTGTGAGAAACGTGCTGTCAGCCGTGGAGATTTGTGACTTTGAAATATGACTCTGCCGGGTGGCCCATGTGGCCGCCTCCAGTCTCGTCTCCTCTCCTCACACCACCTCGGGTTTGCTTCCCAGACTCAGGTCTCTGCCTCTGAGGTCTGTGCGTCCCCCGGCTTGAGCCCTCACCCCACCACGACTCTCTGGAATCCAGCTCTGCCATCCGCCTTACTCCAGGGCCAGCCTTGAAGATTCCTCTCCAGCCCCTAGCTCTGCATTCGAGGCCCCCCGGCACCAGTCCCAGACTGACGGTGTCCCCAGGCCCCATGGAGAGAGACCCCTCTCTTCCCCAGGCTGGTCCCCCAGGTCACAGGGCAGAGGAACTTTCTGGTGAGCTGCTCCCTCCAGCATCTCCGAGGAGCCAGCATTCCGGTGCCTTTGCGGTTTCCTTCTGTCCTTGTCAGTGATTCCCTCCGGATCGCCATGGCAGCCTGGCAGAGCGGTCTCCAGGGCCCTGCAGATGTGGAGGGCCAAGAATCTCACCTCCTCCTCCTCCTCCTCTTCCTTCCACGCACCCCCACACACCCTTTCCCTGGCTGGCGGGGGCGTGGGAGGCATCTCGCAACAGCCTGGGTCATGCCACCGGGCGTCCCCTGCCTGTAGGTACGCGGGTGCGTGTGAGGGCATTGCCCGATGGGCCACGCATCCTTTCACCTCTGCGTGATTCGGCCTGTGCACACACGGGTCCCCCAAGGATCCTTGACGTGCCGGGTCCCTCCCCGTGTGTGTGCGCCCAGGTGCACTCTCTGGGGGGACCTATCTGTGCCGTACCTGAGGCCCCGTGGCCCTCCCACCTCTACCCCGTGCTCAATCCACCCTCCCCTCTCCATGGACAGCAGAGGTGACTAGAAAGCCACGTCCCGCGTGGGAATGAAGCCAGGATGAGTCTCGGGCCTGTGGGCTCAGATTCTGCGCTGGGGCCAAGGTGGCCACACGCCCGCGTACTTGTGGCCTGCAGCTGGTCCCTAGGGCGAGAGTGGTTGGGCCGGGATGTTTGTTCACCAGGGCGCATGGCAGGGAGAGGGGACGCTCCCCATTGCCTCGGCATAAAGGGGCCACCTCAGTGGGCACGGAGAGGGCATGGGGCAGTTGGTCAATGGGCTTGAATTGGGGGTGAGGAATGCTCTGACCTGCTACCCTCCATGCCCCTTCGGTGCGGCCCAGGACCACAGACAGGCCTGGCTGGGAGGGCCCAAGCTCTAGAGGCATCAGGGCTTCCTGGGGCAGGTGGGGCCCGCCAGACATCCCTGGACCCTCAGGCAGCCTTTTCCCTGCCACCACCCTCCCCCCCATGGGTTTCTGTCCCTTGCTGGCCTCCAGCCCCAGGTCCCCAGTGACCCCAGCTGGGCAGTGCTGTGCCCTCTTTCACCGTCACTATGGAGCCCTTTCCTCCCCCACAGCCGTCTCCCGCATTTGCTTGGCGTCCAAGTTCACGTCCAGTCACCCGCAACCGTCAGGATCAGCCCCACCGGCCTGGAGCTCACACGCTCCTTAGCCATGCCACCTCGAACCTATGCTCGCACGGTCCCGTTAAGGCTGAGGTGGTGTCTTCCCTCTAAACTGAGAAGGTAATGCCAGCCCTGCCTGGCAGCAGGAGGTGCCCAGGGAGTGGGAAGCCAGTGCTTGCATCAGAGACCAGGGGCTAGGCGGGCATGGTGCCAACGGGCAGGGGGCGTCCACACTTGCTGTGGCCCACCTGGTCGGGCGCTGGACGAGGCAGGGGAGGGGGAGGGCCCTCCCAAGCTCCCCCCTGTCCCCTATCCCACCTTGTGCCCAGCCCCCTCCACCCCTGGGCAGGCCGGTTCCAGGAACCTTCGATCCCCGCCATGACCCGGGCCCGTCTCAGGCTGCGGATGCTGAGATGCTGCTTCCTGGAAAACAGGGACCCCTAGCCCCCCGGGGGGCCCTCCCGGGAAGGCTCACAGCCTGGCCAGCCGCCAAGAGGAGGTGGGGGATGGATCCCAAGCTCCCTGGCCTGGATACAGCTGGTGTGTGGAAGTGGAGAGGAGAGGCAAGGGGTCGGGGGTGTTCATGGTGTGGCCGCCAGCCCCCGGGGCCACCTCAAAGCCAGGGGCGCCCTCTGGGCATGGGGCAAAGACCTGACGCACTCCCGTCCTTGTGGTGAGATAGACCCACGGGTCTGTGGGACTCCAGGCAGGTCACAAGACAGTCTCAGCTCTCGAGCCCCTGCCCACCCAGCGGTCCTCTCCGGAAGACTGTTTTATTTAACCCTTGCAAGGCATGAAACCCAGAGGGCTTGAGCCAAAGAGCTGGGGCGCTCAAGCTGAGACTTGAGTGGAGACCCCCAGCACTGGGGTCCTCCAGCCACAGCCCTGGGGCAGCCCCAAGGAAGACAAAGCCCTTCTGCCCGGTGGGGGGTGGAGTGGGAGGAAGGAGCCCACCTGGCGGCAGGTGTGATGAGGTCACGGGTGGGGAGCCAGGGGAGGGTCACGGGGTGGGGAGCCAGGGGAGGGTGCTCCAGGGGAGGCCTCCCGAAATCTCTGCATGCTTCCGGGGTGGGGAGGAGAGGGGCAGATGTGAACTCTGACGCCAGAGGGGAGGCAAGCGAGCAGATTGTGGAGGCCTTGGCAGCCTTCCCGCGAGGCTGGCTTTTATCTTGCAGGCAGCTGGAAGGTACAAGGGGGATTAGCAGGCCTGGATTTGCCCTACTCATGTTCACTTCTCCGAACACCGAGGGGCCCCGTTGGGTCTGCTCTAATTGGTTTATGTCTGAGGCAAAGAACAAATTGATTTCCCTCCAGCTGTTTCTGCAGCGTCTGCCCTCACTCAGCCACGGGGGCCTCTGCTTCTCCGGGAACATGGAGGGGATGGGGGGGAAGGGTCGGTGCACGTGGGGAGGGAGCCTGCCTCGGTGTCCCCTCCCTGACCCTGAGGTCCCAGAGCTGAAACACACACACACACACACACACACACACACACACACACACACCTGTGTCTGACTGGGTGGACGTACCTGCAGGAGTGAAACCTCGCCTTTGGGTAGCAGGTGGGTTCTTTGTCCTTCAGGTGTTCTTTCTGCGGTGCCTGCCAAAGCAAACTTCCTCTTGGGATGGTCTTACCGTCCCGGGGCTCAACTCTGACCCTCCTTACCTTCTGTCTCCAGGATGAAACCCAGACTCCCTCCTCTCTCTGCACAATCCTTTGAACTCAGAGCTTTGACCACCCTGGGGGTCTTTAAAAGCCGCCGTGTTTTTTATCCAGTCTGGTTTCCACGGGCAGCACGGTTGGCTCCGTGTTTTTACTATTGTGGAAAGTGCTGCAATAAACATGCATGGGCAGGTATGTTTTTGCAGCGCGACTTAAGTTCTTCTGGGCATATTCCCAGAAGGGGGATTGCTGGGTCATTAAAAAGATGTAGTACATATACACGAAGGAATAATATGCAGCCACGAAGAAGGGCAAAATTATGGACTTCACAGCAACTTGGATGGGTTTAGAGTCTATCATACTCAGTGATCTATCATAGAAACAAACAACTGAGTACCACATGTTCTCACTCCTAAGCGGACCCTGAATATTTACCATAATATTATAAGAAAGGGATTAGCAGTAGCCAGAAACTGCTGGGGAGGGAGTGGGATGCATGATATCAGTAAGATACCTGATCACAAACCAGACAAAGCGGGGACCAAAGGGAGGCCCCAACTTTACCTGTACAATGATCACTTGTATACCTAATCCTGAATTGTACCCCACATTAAAAAAAAAAAAGAGGGCCGGGCTCGGTGGCTCCGCCTGTAATCCCAGCACTTTGGGAGGCCAAAGCAAGAGGATTGCCTGAGCCTGTGGGGTCGAGACCAGCCCGGGCAACTTGGTGAGACCTCATCTCTACAATAAAGGAAAAATTAGCCGGACATGGTAGTGTGCGCCTGTAGTTCTGGCTACTTGGAAGGCTGAGGCGGAAGGATCGCCGGAGCCCAGCGTGGAGGCTGCAGTGGCCGGGAGCGTGTCATGCCCTCCAGCCTGGGTGACAGAGTGAGACTCCAACTCAAAGAAAGAAAGAAAGAAAGAAAAACTCACCGTGTGTTTTCCCGGCCCAAGGGCCTTTGCACATGCTGTACCCTCAGCCAGGAATGCTGGCTCACCTCCTTCCCTAACTCCACTTTGTTGCTAACTGGCACTATGTCCTTGTCCTTCAGGACTCCCCAATCCTCCTCTGCTGAGAACAGCCCCGTGTGCCTGCAGGGACACCATGTAGACTTGTTCCTGGGGTTGGCCTGGCCCCCACTCTCACCCTGCATGTGGACAAGAGACATGAACGGACACTTCTCAAAGGAAGACATACAAACAGCCAACAAACATGAAAAAGCGTTCAGCCTCATGAATCATCAGAGAAATGCAAAGCAAAACTACAATGTGATATCACCTAATCACAATAAGAATGGCTGCAGAGAAAAGGGAACGCTTCTGCACTGCTGGTGGGAATGTAAGTTAGCTCAACCTTTGTAGAAAGCAATGTGATGTTTTCTCAAAGAACTAAGCATTGAGTTTCTATGGACCCAACAATCTCACTTCTGAGAATATACCCAGAGAAACAGGCATCGCTCTGCGAAAAAGACACCTGCCCATGTATGTTCACTGTAGCACTATTCACAAGAGCGAAGACATGGACCCAGATGCCCATAGAAAGTGGACTGGACAGAGAAAATGTGATATATACATATGATGGAAGACTACGCAGCCATAAAGAACAAAATCATGTCCTTTGCAGCAACATGGGAATCGCTGGAGGCCATCATTCTATGTGAACTATCACAGAGACAAAAAACTGAATCTCGCATGCTCTCGCTTATAAGCGGGCCCTAAATATGGAACACGTGAGCACCAAGGTGGGAACCACGGACAATGAGTACTGCTCAAGGAGGGAGACAGAGAGGGGAGGGGAGGGGACAAAAGCGACCCATTGAGTACCATACTCACCCATTGGATACCATACCCACTAGCGGGTATGGTACCCAATGGGTGGGTATGGTATCCAATGGACTCACTAGAAACCCAAACCTCACCTGCATGCAATTTACTTAGGTAGGAAATCCTCACATGTTCCCCACAACTCTAAAATTTAAAAAAAAATTAAAAAGAGGTAGTTCCTGCCCACCTGTTGCTTTTTGGCGTTTTAATGGAAGCCATTCTTATTGTGGTTAGGTGATATCACATTGTAGTTTTGCTTTGCATTTCTCTGATGATTCATGAGGCTGAACACTTTTTCATGTTTGATGTCTTCCTTTGAGAAGTGTCTGTTCATGTCTCTTGCCCACTTTTTAATGTTTTTTTTTTTTTTCTGTTGATTCGAGTTCCTTGCAGGTTCTGGCATTCTGTCGGATACCTCCATAATGAGCCATCATGAAAGTGGTCTCTGAGGAAGTGAGGTCCCTGGAGACAGAAACTACTTTTGTCTTTTAAAATCTCCTCAAGCAATCTTAAGTCAATCAGCCTTTTGGCCAACTTTTCCCCTCCCCCAGGGGTCAGGACACGAGGGACATTGCCCTTTTTTGGGCTGTACGTCAACTTGGAAACATCAGTTGTGTTCATTTCTTTTTCTTTTTTCTTTTTATTTTCCACTTTGAAAGTCTGAGGCGAATGAATTGTCTGAGTCTGTGGGTTCGAGACCAGCTTGGCGAGAGTTGTGTTCATTCCTAATCGCAGCTTTTACCCCGTGATCTGATATTCATTTTGTGTGGGTGGTGGCAATGGGCCCATAACCCGGACACACCCCAGGGTCCACGTGTCCAGGCACAGAGCTGAGTTGCACGCTAAGAAGCATCAGTCCAGCAACCAGAGACTCCCAGGAATCCCTGTCCTGCCAACAGCTTTGGAGGGACATCTTAGCAGGTGCATTTTGTCCCTGCAGTGCCTCCGTGGACCCCTGCCATCTTCCCGTCCCAGTCCTCCCCACCCTTTCTGATGCCCGTGGTCTTTCTCCCATCCCACCACTCGTCCAAGCCCCTCCTGGCCTCCTTACAGGGGCTCTTCTGTCTCTGAAAGCTCCTTCTCTCCTGGCTTTCTCTGATGCCACTGGACTTGGCCTCCCTGGCTTCTTTTTTGTTCCCTTTCTGCCTGGCCCATTCTCTGTATTTCTCCCCAACAAAGGGAGCCCTGGAGCTCACCCAGCCTGTGAGAGCCCTCCCCTGTCCCTTGCCCTCCTGAGACCTCTCTCTTTGTGCCCTCTCTCCCAAATCTGCATCATAAAAAAAAAAAGCTTGAAACCCAGCTGGCAACCAGAGCGCTCTCCTCGGGGAGGGAGGGAAGCGGTGAAGCCCAGCCAGGGAGGTCAAAATTCTCCTTATTCCTCGGGAGGTTGGGGCCATTCACATGTTAATAAATCATATTCCCATCATGGATCAATGAAACCTTTTTGCAAAATGCATTTTAACCTCCCATGCAATTGCTTCTTGAGCCATTCTACAAATAAGGAAACGGAGTCCTGTGGGTTGGAGGGACGGTAACTGACTCAGAGAAGGCTATACCCAGGACGCCCCCACCCACTGTCCTTTTAAAATCTCACATGACTCCCCATCCTGAGTTTCATCGGTACATCCCAGAAAGCTAGACCAAACCTCGTGTCCCCTAGAGTCCCACTGGCAGCCGAGAACTGCCGACTGGGAGGTGCACATTCAGGGTGCACGGGAGAAGTGTCTCGGGTCTTGGTGTGTTCATTTAAGCAGACTATGGACAACTCCTTGTGTCAGGATACTGGACAGGGACAGGGTGAGGGTGGAGAGCGCAGGGAGGTGCGCAGCACTGCCAGGGCTGGCAAACTGGAGGTGCAGGTCGGCAGCCCAGAGATCCCAGTAGATTGCTAAGATTTGCAACACACAGAGGGGAGAGGAGAAAAGATTTAGTTAAAAAGCTTCACACCCCCACAGACAGGGAGTGGGCCTACACTCTAGGTGAGTGTGGCATCCTAGCCCCCCAGAGTCCTGACTTAAATCCTTCTCTTGGAGATGTTGTATGTGACTGCCGTGACTGCCGTGACTTCCTTATCGACCACCTGTGGATGTCTTGGAGCACCTGTGACACAGAGACCCACTAATGTCCGCCCACATTATCATAGCCCCTAGAGAAGGGCGTGACAAGGATGCTACTGCTCCTGTACCTTTCCAAACGACATTCCTTAGAGCTAGTGGAGGGTGCACCTCCCTTTATCTCCTAGGCATTCCCAGTGGGTAGCTTCGGGGGATCCTTGGCTTCCCTGTAGATAGTGCTCAATTTAATGGAAGATTGAATCCCTACCTGCTCTCCCTCTGAGCGGTCATAACTTTTGTAATGACACGTTTCATGACTTTTACAGTCCTTGCCCAATGCATGATGTCTTAGGCCTTGTAAATTCCATTTACTCTAGGGAAGCTTGATTGGGATACCTCTGATACCTGGAAGTCTGTTTCTGAAAAGACAAAGTCGGCAAAGTTAATTATACCGAAAGTGTGCATTTCTCCAAAAGCATAGCTTCTACTTTCTCATCATTGTGTCAGGGTTTCAGAACAAGATGAAAAATGGCTTCCCATTCTCAGTCTGTACTTTCACACTGCCTGTGCCACGGAGACAAGGCTGCTCCTCTTATTGGCTAATTAAACTGTTTAGAAAGAATCCATCTAAACACGTTGAACAGCACAGACCTGGCTCTGGCTCCCACCCTTCCCTGGAGGATGCCCAGGAAGACAGAGCCCAGGGAGCCAAGGCCAGGGGCAGCTCTCCAGCCACGGGAGGACATGTATGAGGCCCTCAGTCAGTACAGGCCTGGGTTACCAGGTGCAGCTGGGCACAGAGACAGTGCCTTCTCCTGGGAGCCTTATCTGCTTTTTAAGGTTGCTTCCTGCCCGAGCTTCAGTGATGAGTTGGTTTTGTTTTGGTTTAGTTCCTTTTTTTTGGTCTCCTTCAGGGTTTGTGGGTTGGGGAAGAAGAGAAAACCAAAGTTTGGGGTTTTTTTCTTTCAAGTTTTAGAAAATGGTTCTGGTGGAACTGAAAAACTGAAATACTTGAAAGAAATCTCTGGGCTAGGATTTCCTTACTTTCCAGCCAACCATGTTCCCATCCACGACTCTGCCCCTCCTAGGGCCCCCAGGGGATTGGGGGGACAGCCCTGGTGTCTGACATGAGACCCCTGAGCCCTTTGATCCCCCACAGACTTCATGGCATGAGTTTCCATGGCAATGGGAGAGTAGGGAGGTGGAGGACCCTGGGGGAGACGTGGTGATATAGAGCCAAGCTCATCTATGTAAACTGCCTTATATGTCACAACCCGGGGGCTCTATGGTCCTGGGTCTGGTAAGGCAGGCATAGTTAATGTAATTTAGAAGTTGTTGGGGAGATTTTGTTAGGCAGGTCTCATTTAGAACACAGTGAGCATTCAGACATCTTTCTTATCCATAAACAACCTTCACCTGACTGACCAGGCATGCCAGGCCTGACCATCTTGTGGGTTGGAATGTGGAACCACCAGTACACTAAATCATAGAAACAATAGGAAATCACCCAAAACACAGACCTGATGTTCCAAGAAAAGCCCAAATCTGGTTAGTGACATTCATCATTTAGAAGGTCTTTGTGACCTTAGAAGTTTGAGAGATGGTAATTAATACTCGTGACCAGATAACTACAGCCCTTCACTCTTCACGTAGGCTTTGCCTAACCGTTGTTGTAAACGTATATAAAGCTTCCTGTCAAAAGTAATCACATACTCTCTTGGATGCCCCCCATGCTTTCCCTTGAGCATGTCCTTTTCTTTCTGATAAATTATTGCTTTTTTTTTCTTTTTGTCAAGTTTGTAGTTTAATATTCTTTTTTTTTATTAATCAATATTTTTTATTATGGATTTGTGGGGTACAGTTAAGGGTTAGGTGTACAATTACGTTTCATTCAGGCACCCTGTTGAT
>NW_007090496.1:0-391 GCF_000164805.1 Carlito syrichta
CCCTCCTCCTCCCACCTCCCCTTCCTTCTCTCACCTCCTCCTCCTCCTCTCACCCGGTCCCCCACTCCTCTCACCTCTTCTCACTTTCTCCCTCTGGGAATCCATTCTCAGCCCCTCCCAGGCCCCCGAGCCTCTGCCCTCTGCTCACCCGACCTCTGTGGCAGATCCACACCCCTAAGCTCCCTCTCCTCCTCCTCAGGTCCCTCCCCAGGCCCCCGCTGCACCGTACCTGGGACCCCCACCCCACTGCGCCTCTCCTGGCTAGGGCCCCACCTCCGAAGCCTGCTCGTGCGTCCCCCACCTTTACCCCTCCACGGCCGAGTCGGGGGTGCTGCCCCTCCAGGGCTGTCCTCCCGGGGATGGGCTCTCCCTGCCTCCTGCCGCCCGCTCC
>NW_007090497.1:0-307 GCF_000164805.1 Carlito syrichta
CATGCGCCACCATACCTGGCTAATTTTTTGAGTTATTGTAGATCCAGGATGTTAAGCCTTTGTCAGACCTGGTGTTGGCAAATACCTTTTCCCAGTCTGTAGGATGTCTCCCTGCTCTCTTGATGGTTTCTTTGGCTTTAAAGAAGTTTGTCAGTTTAATAAGGTCCCACTTGTCTATCTTCTCTCTTATGACCTGTGAATTTCTGGTTTTGTTCAGGAATTGAATGCCAGTTCCGATTTCCATGAAGGTATTTCCTTCCTTTTCTAAGGTTCTTATGGTTTGAGGTTTTACATTTAGATCTCTGAT
>NW_007090498.1:0-340 GCF_000164805.1 Carlito syrichta
GAGTTGGAGTCTCACTCTGTCGCCCAGACTAGAGTGCAGGGGCCGCTCCCGGCCACCGCAGCCTCGACCTGCTGGGCCCCCGGCAATCTTTCCACCTCAGCCTTCCAAGTAGCTGGAACTACAGGCGTGCGCTACCACGCCCGGCTAATTTTTTGAATTCTTGTAGAGATGAGGTCTCACCAAGTTGCCCAGGCGGGTCTCGAGCCCGTGGGCTCAGGCAGTACACTCAACTCAGCCTCCCAAGGCGTGGGATTACAGGCTGAGCCACCAAGTCCAGCTACTTTGCCTACTTTAAAAATTAAAATAAGCCGGACTCGGTGGCTCAGCCTGTAATCCCACA
>NW_007090499.1:0-326 GCF_000164805.1 Carlito syrichta
GGGCGACAGAGTGAGACTCCAACTCAAAAAAAAAAAAAAAAAAACCAGCAAGCTGCATGGTAATATGTGTGATATGATCCCAATCTGTGTGTATTACAGTTTGTACCAGCCTGAAGAGGTGAAACCATCCCTATAAACTTTATAAAATTAATCAAGGAAGAAGAGAGGAGGAAAAACTAAAATAGATCAAGGTTGTAGCACACTCAGCCTTGAGCCTCAGGGCAACTTGCTCTCTGACCCACTCCCCAACAGTGGTTTGGTGCCTGTTGCTTGCAGGGGTCCTCAAACTTTTAAAACAGGGGGCCAGTTCACTGTCCCTCAGACCG
>NW_007090500.1:0-382 GCF_000164805.1 Carlito syrichta
ACCGCCGCCGTACCCCCTGCCCCCCTCCCCGGGCACAGGTTGAGCTCAGCTCCTCGCCCGCGCAACCGAGCCCGGGTCCCCTCGCTAACGGCCCTTTGCTCACCCCAGCTCGGTCCCGCGTTCGGGCCCCGGCCCCTCCCTCCTCGACCAGGTCAGCGCGCAGCTCTAGTGCACGATCCCCACTCCCACCACAGCCTCTCCCAGCCCCCACCTGGGGTGGGCAGAGCACGGGTCAGCCCTCTCCCCTCGGGTCGGATCCGAGTCGAGCGCCCCACACCCGCTCAGACCAGGCTGGGCTGAGCCATGCCCCCCCTGCCGCCGCTCCGCACCCACCCCGCCTGGACCGAGCTGCGCTGCGGGCTGGACGTGCCGGCGCCCTCCC
>NW_007090501.1:0-418 GCF_000164805.1 Carlito syrichta
CGCGCCCTGGCAGCATTCAGGGGTCCTTCCACACTACGCTGCACCACGTTCTCCATGGGCGCGATGGCACCACCCCGAGCGTGGCTGCCCCTCTGCCCTTTATTGGCATACAGGGGGGGGGGCTGCCAGTACCAACTTGCTGGTTTTGAGAGTTGTCGGCCAAGTCTCTTTTTTGTGTGAGTTGGAGTCCCACTCTTGTCATCCAGACTGGAGTGCAGTGGCACGCTCACAGCCACCCCAGCCTCGACCTGCTGGGCTCTGGCGATCCTTCCGCCTCAGCCTTTCAAGTAGCCAGAACTACAGGAATGCGCCACCATGCCTGGCTAAATTTTTGATTTATTATCGAGATGAGATATGGCCATGTTGCCCAGGCTGGTCTCGAACCCGTGGGTTCAGGCAATCCTCTCACCTTGGCCTC
>NW_007090502.1:0-334 GCF_000164805.1 Carlito syrichta
AACCCGCGGACTCAGGCAATCCACTCACCTCAGCCTCCCAAAGCACGGGATTATAGGCTGAGCCATGGAGCCCGGCTGTCCTGACATTTAAGAAACATAAGGCGGGGCATGGGGGCCGACGCCTGTAATCTCAGCACTTTAGGGAGCTGAGAGAGAGAATTGCCTGAGCCCAGAAGTTCGAGACTAGCCTGGGCAACTTGGTGAAACCTCATCCCTGCAATAAAAAAAAAAAAAAAATAGGTGGGCATGATGGCACATGCCCGTAGTGTAGTTCCAGCTACTTAGAAGGCTGAGGTGGAAGGATTGCCTGAGCCCAGCAGGTTGAGGCTGCAGT
>NW_007090503.1:0-490 GCF_000164805.1 Carlito syrichta
GGAGTCTCACTGTGTCGCCCAGACTGGAGTGCAGTGGCCGCTCCCGGCCACCGCAACCTCGACCTGCTGGCCTCCAGCAATCCTTCTGCCTCAGCCTTCCAAGTAGCCAGAATTACAGGCATGCGCTACCACGCCCAGCTAATTTTTTGATTTATTGTAGAGATGAGGTCTCGCTGCCCAGGCGGGTCTCGAACCCGCGGCTCAGGCAATCCACTCACCTCAGCCTCCCAAAGGCGCGGGATTACAGGCTGAGTCACCGAGCCCGGCTAAAAATATATTTTTAAAAAAAAGAGCCGGGCACGGTGGCTCACGCCTGTAATCCCAGCACTTTGGGAGGGCAAGTTTGGAGAATTGCCTGAGTCCAAGGGTTTGAGACCAGCGTAGGCAACTTGGTGAGAACACATCTCTACAATAAATCAAAAATTAGCCAGGCATGGTGGCACACGCCTGTAGTTCCAGCTACTTGGAAGGCTGAGGCAGAAGGATCACC
>NW_007090504.1:0-320 GCF_000164805.1 Carlito syrichta
TTTCTTAAGTGTTTCTTGTAGAGGTGGTCTGGTGGCAGCGTAGGTTCTTAAGGATTGGATATCTGGAAAAGATTTCAATTCTCCCTCACTAATGAAGCTTAGCATGGCTGGGTAGGTTATTCTTGGTTGAAATTATTTCTCTTTTAGAACTTTGAAGATAGGACTCCAGGCTCTCCTAGCCTGAAGAGTTTCTGCGGATAAATCTGCTGCTGTTCTAATTGGTTTCCCTGGTAGGTAGTCTGGCCTTTTTCTCTTGCTGACTTTAGGATTTTTTCTTTTATAGCTACTTTGTTTAGGCAAATTATTATGTGTCTGGGAGT
>NW_007090505.1:0-320 GCF_000164805.1 Carlito syrichta
CTCACCTCAGCCTCCCAAAGGCACGGGATTACAGGCTGAGCCACCGAGCCCGGTATATTTATTTTTTAAAAAAAGGCCAGGCACAGTGGCTCAACCTGTAATCCCAGCACTTTGGGAGACTGAGGCGAGAGGATTGCCTGAGCCCATGGGTTTGAGACCAGTCTGTGCAACATGGTGAGACCTTATCTCTAAATAAAAAAATTAGCCAGGTGTTGTCTTGTGCCTATAGTTCCAGCTACTTAGAAGGCTGAGGCCAGCCGGGCTCCGTGGCTCAGCCTGTAATCCCGCACCTTTGGGAGGCTGAGGTGAGTGGATTGCCA
>NW_007090506.1:0-387 GCF_000164805.1 Carlito syrichta
CAGGTCGAGGCTGCGGTGGCCGGGAGCGGCCACTGCACTCCAGTCTGGGCAACAGAGTGAGACTCTAACTCAAAAAAAAAAAAAGTACATATGCACAATGGAATACTATGCAGCCATAAAAAAGAACAAAATCATGAATTTTGCAGCAACCTGGATAGAGCTAGAGTCTATAATACTAAGTCATCTCTCACAGAAACAAAAATCTGAGTATCACATGTTCTCACTCATATAGTGGACCTTGAACGTCTACCATAATATTAAAAAAAAAAATAACTGACAGTGGTGGGAAACTATGGGGGGACTAGGGAGGGGAAGGGAGGTGGGACTAATGGTAGTCAATATCTGTCTGGGGATGGGGAGACACCCCTTATTAACAAGGGTGCCTGA
>NW_007090507.1:0-399 GCF_000164805.1 Carlito syrichta
ACTCTACAAAAAAGACACCTGCACATGTATGTTTATCGCAGCATTGTTCACAATAGCAAGAACATGGAAGCAACCATGCTGCCCACCAAAAGAGGATTGGATTAAAAATTGTGGTACATATACACGATGGAATACTATGCAGCCATAAAAAAGAACAAAATCATGAATTATGCAGCAACCTGGATGGAACTAGAGTCTCTAATTCTGAGTGACCTCTCACAAAACAAAGGTCTGAGTATCACATGTTTTCACTCATATAATGGACCTTGAACATCCACTCTAATACTATAAGAAAATGACTGACAATAGTGGGAGACTATGGGGGGGAGGGAGGTGGGATTAATGGGCAAATATCTATCTGGGGATGGGGAAGCACCTCTAATCAATAGGGTGCCTGAA
>NW_007090508.1:0-533 GCF_000164805.1 Carlito syrichta
TTTGAGGTATGTTCCCTGTATGCCTAGATGTTCGAGGGTTTTTATCAAGAAGGGGTGCTGGATTTTATCAAAAGCTTTTTCTGCATCTAATGATCTGATAATGTATTTAATTACATTTATGGTTTTATGAATGTTGAACCAGACTTGCGTCCCAGGGATGAAACCTACTTGGTCACGATGGATGATTTTTGAGATGTGTTGTTGAATCTGGTTCACTAGGATCTTGTTGAGAATTTTAGCATCTATGTTCATCAAAAATATTAGCCTGTAGTTCTCTTTCTTTGTTGGGTGTTTACCTGGCTTGGGTATCAATGTGATGTTAGCTTTGTAAAATGATTTGGGGAGAGTTCCGTCTTTCTCAATCACCTGGAATGCCTTCAATAGGATTGGTATAAGCTCCTCCTTAAATGTCTTGTAGAATTCTGCTGGAAAGCCATCTGGACCAGGGCTTTTTTTTGTAGGTAGTTTTCTTATTATGTAGTCAATTTCCTTGATTGTTATTTGTTCTATTTAGGGTCTCAATTCTTCTTGTT
>NW_007090509.1:0-311 GCF_000164805.1 Carlito syrichta
AGCTGGCTCACCAGCTGACAACTCACTGACTTAAATAGCTAGGAAGCTGACTTAACTAGCTGACTTAACCAGCTAGCTACCAAGCTAGCCAGATGGCGTAACTAGCTAGGTTAACCAGCTACCTACCTAGTGAGATATCTAGCTAGTCACCTAACTTAACTAGCTGTCATAACTAGTGAGCTAGCTGACATAACTAGCTGGCTTATGTAGCTTGCTTCCTAGCTAGACAGCTGACTTAACTAGTTGAAATAACTAGCTAGCCAGATGGCTACCCACCTGACTTAATTAACTTTTTAACTAGCTAACCAGCT
>NW_007090510.1:0-308 GCF_000164805.1 Carlito syrichta
TAAAAAGTGGGCAAAAGACATGAGTAGACACTTCTCAAAAGAAGATATATGGGCAGCCAATAAACACATGATAAGGTGCTCAACATCACTCATCATCAGAGAAATGCAAATCAAAACCACACCAAGATACCACCTAACTCCAGTAAGAATGACCATCATTAATAAAACATCAGATGTTGGCAAGGATGCGGAGAAAAAGGAGTGCTTCTACACTGCTGGTGGGAATGCAAACTAGTACAACCTCTTTAGAAGACAATGTGGCAATTTCTGAAAGAACTAGAAATTGACCTTCCATATGACCCAGCAAT
>NW_007090511.1:0-354 GCF_000164805.1 Carlito syrichta
AGCTACTTGGAAGGCTGAGGTGGAAGGATCGCCGGAGCCCAGCAGGTCGAGGCTGCGGGCCACTGCACTCCAGTCTGGGCAACCGAGTGAGATTCCAAGTCAAAAAAAAAAATGAAGAAAGGATGCCCCCCAAATCCAGGGATTCCCCCCCATCATCATCCTCAATGGTAATTGTTTTAAAAAGAAACAAAGCCACACATAAACTCTTCTCCTTTTTTGTTTGGTTTTATTTTTTATAGCGATGGGCTCTTGTTGTTGTTGTTGTTGTTGTTGTTGTTGTTGTTGTTTTGAGTGGGAGTCTCATTCGGTTGCCCAGACTGGAGTGCAGTGGCCACTCCCGGCCACCGCAGCCTC
>NW_007090512.1:0-414 GCF_000164805.1 Carlito syrichta
ATGGAGTGTTCTGTAGGTATCAATTAAGTCCATTTGATCCAGAGTCTCATTGAGGTTCCGATCTCCTTGCTGATTTTTTGTCCTGATGATCTGTCTAGGGTTGTAGTGGGGTATTAAAGTCCCCAGTTATGACGGTGTTAGAGTCAATATCTTTCTTTAGTTTTCCTAGAAGCTGTTTTATGAAAGTTGGTGAACCTATGTTGGGTGCATATATGTTTAGGATAGATATTTCTTGTTGATGGAGTGAACTTTTTATTATTATGTAGTGGCCCTCTGTATCCTTTTTAATTTTTGGTAGCTTAAATGGTATTTTGTCTGAAATTAGGATTGCAACTCCTCCTTTCTTTTGTGTTTCATTCGCCTGAAAATTTGTTTCCCATACTCTTACTTTGAGTCTGTGTATGTCCTTTCTAG
>NW_007090513.1:0-302 GCF_000164805.1 Carlito syrichta
AAAAATAACAGTTGCTGGAGAGGGTGTGGCGAAAAGGGAACACTTCTACATTGTTGGTGAGAGTGCAAACTAGTGCAACCTCTGTGGAAAGCAGTATGGTGATTCCTAAAAGCTCTAACTATTGACCTCCCATATGACCCCACAATTCCCCTACTGGGAATATACCCTGAAGAACTCAAATCATGCTATAGAAAAGATACTTGCACACGTATGTTTATCGCAGCATTATTCACAATAGCAATCTGCAAGCAACCATGCTGCCCATCAAAAGAGGACTGGATTTAAAAAATGTGGTACATATA
>NW_007090514.1:0-302 GCF_000164805.1 Carlito syrichta
CCAGAAGCAAAACCTCAATTTCTCAATCAATTCATCTTTGACAAAGCCTCCACCACCTGCCACAGGGGAGAGGAGAACCTATTCAGTAAATGGTGCTGAGAAAACTGGCTGACCACATGCAGAAGATTGAAACATGTCCCCTATCTATCCCCATACACAAAAATTAACTCCAAATGAATCATAGACCTACATTTTCTAAAGAACTTTAGAAATTAAACACATACCCTCATGGATATTGGAACTGGCATCCAATTCCTGAACAAAACCCGAAACCCACAGGCCATAAGGGATAAGATAGACAA
>NW_007090515.1:0-377 GCF_000164805.1 Carlito syrichta
GCCTTCCAAGTAGCCGGAATTACAGGCGCGCGCTACCACGCCCGGCTCATTTTTTGATTTATTGTAGAGATGGGGTCTCGCTGCCCAGGCGGGTCTGGAACCCCCGGGCTCAGGCAATCCACTCACCTCAGCCTCCCGAGGTGCAGGATTACTGGCTGAGCCACCGAGCCCGGCTATCAGCCATTTCTTTAGACCGTTGATTTCCTTTATTGAAAAATATGTGGCCAAGCTTGGTGGCTCAGGCTGTAATCTTTGTGTGCTTTGGGAGGCTGAGGTGAGTAAATTGCCTGAGCCCACGGGTTCGAGACCCGCCTGGGCAACTTGGTGAGACCTCATCTCTACAATAAATCAAAAAAATTAGCCAGGCATGGTAGCAC
>NW_007090516.1:0-317 GCF_000164805.1 Carlito syrichta
ATTTGTTTCCAGGTATCTTTTGATCTCTGTTTTGATTTCATCATTGACCCAGGAGTTGTTTAGCATCATGCTATTTAGTGTCCATATCTTTTTGGGTTTTGGGGGAACCTTGTTGGTGTCAATGTTTATTTTTATTCCACTGTGGTCCGAGAAGATGCATGGTAGAATTTCGCTCCTTTTAAATTTGCTTATGCTTGATTTATGGTCACTTATGAATTTGATCTTAGAATACGTTCCATGCGGTGATGAGTAGAACGTGTATTCTGTGGTCTTTGGATGGAGTGTTCTGTAGGTATCAATTAAGTCCATTTGATCCA
>NW_007090517.1:0-328 GCF_000164805.1 Carlito syrichta
CCTGCTGGGCTCAGGCCATCCTTCCGCCTCAGCCTTCCAAGTAGTTGGAACCACGGGCATGTGATACCATGCCCGGCTAATTTTGATTTAGTTGTAGAGATAAAGTCTTGCCAAGTTGCCCACACTGGTCTCGAACCCCTGGGTTCAGGTAATCCTCTTGCCTCTGCCTCCCAAAGTGCTGGGATTACAGGTGAGAACCACCACACCGATCACAATCTACCCCTTTTAAGTATCCAAAGATTTTTTTTTTTTTTTTTTCATTAATCAGTATTTTTTATTATGGTTTTGTGGGGTACAGTTAAGGGTTAGGTGTACAATGACGTTTCAT
>NW_007090518.1:0-434 GCF_000164805.1 Carlito syrichta
AAAAAAAAAAAAAAAAGTCTCCAAATCCCAGCACTTTGGGAGGCAGAGGCACAAGGACTGCCTGAGTTCAAGGGTTCAAGACCATCCTGGACAACATGATGAGACCTTGACTTTACAATAAATTAAAAAATTAGCCAGGTGTGATGGCATGCCCCTGTGGTTCCAGCTACCTGGAAGGCTGAGGCAGAAGAATTGCCTGACCTTGGCAGGTCGGCAGGTCGAGGCTGCGGTGGCCAAGAGTATGCCACTGCATTCCAGCCTGGGCAACAGCGTGAGACTCTGACTCAAAAAACAAAAACAAAAGACGACTTCCCATTGCTTATGTCTGAAACACTCTCTGTTCTTCCTTTTTTTTTTTTTTCTTGAGTTGGAGTCTCACTCTGTCGCCCAGACTGGAGTGCAGTGGCCACTCCCGGCCACCGCAGCCCCTGCTG
>NW_007090519.1:0-322 GCF_000164805.1 Carlito syrichta
CCCGCAGGTTCGAGACCCGCCTGGGCAGCAAGACCTCATCTCTACAATAAATCAAAAACCTGTGGACTCAGGCAGTCCTCTCACCTCAGCCTCCCAAAGTGCTGGGGTTATAGGCATGAGCCACTATGCTCGGCCTCTTTTTGTTTAATAAGTGTTTTAACTGCTAGACTGTAAGCTCTATGAGGGCAGGAATCATATTTATTTTATTCTCCACAAGATCTTCAGCACTAGCACAGTACTTAAAGCATGGTAAGTACTCAATACTTCTTTTTTTTTGAGTTGGAGTCTCACTCTGTCATCCAGACTGGAGTGCAGTGGCCGC
>NW_007090520.1:0-357 GCF_000164805.1 Carlito syrichta
TGAGGTCTCGCCAAGTTGCCCAGGCAGGTCTCGAACCCGCGGGCTCAGGCAAGCCACTCACCTCAGCCTCCCAAAGCGCGGGATGACAGGCTGAGCCACCGAGGCCGTGACTTGTGATGACACCTTTTCCCCGGAAGTTCCGTCCCTCCCTGCTCCCAGACGGTGTCCTCTGAGGCAAGAGGGGCAGGTCCTGTCCTGGCGGCGGCCGTGGCGCCGGCGCCCAGCGTGCGGCCTGGCACACAGTAGGTGCACAGGCCCTGGGAGAGGTGGGAATGAATGAGTGGATGAGTGAGTGAGCCGGCGAGCAGAGGCCCCACCTGCCTGTTCCTCCCCCGCCAGGAGAGAAGAAGCGAAATT
>NW_007090521.1:0-349 GCF_000164805.1 Carlito syrichta
TTGGAAGACTGAGTCGGAAGGATCGCCGGAGCCCAGTAGGTCGAGGCTGTGGTGGCTGGGAACAGCCATGGCACTCCAGTCTGGGCGACAGAGCAAGACTCCAACTCAAAAAAAAAAAAAGTCAAGTCGGGCTCGGTGGCTCAGCCTGTAATCCCGCGCCTTTGGGAGGCTGAGGTGAGTGGGTTGCCTGAGCCCGTGGGTTTGTGACCCACCTGGGCAATTTGGCGAGACCTCATCTCTACAATAAATCAAAAAATGAGCCAGGTGTGGTAGCACTCCTGTAGTTCCAGCTACCTGGAAGGCTGAGGCGGAAGGATCGCCGGCGCCCAGCAGGTCAAGGCTGCGGTGG
>NW_007090522.1:0-336 GCF_000164805.1 Carlito syrichta
TCGACCTGCTGGGTTCCGGCGATCCTTCCGCTCAGCCTTCCAAGTAGCTGGAACTACAGGTGTGCGCTACCACGCCCGGCTAATTTTTGATTTTATTGTAGAGCTGAGGTCTCACTAGGTTGCCCAGGAGGGTCTCGAACCCGTGGGCTCAGGCAATCCTCTCACCTCAGCCTCCCAAAGCGTGGGATTACAGGCTGAGCCATCGAGCCAGGCTTATTTATTTATTTTTGAGTTGGAGTCTCACTCCATCGCCCAGACTGGAGTGCAGTGGCATGCCTCCGGCCACCGCAGCCTCGACTTGCTGGGCTCCGGCGATCCTTCCGCCTCAGCCTTCCA
>NW_007090523.1:0-499 GCF_000164805.1 Carlito syrichta
GGTTCTTTGAAAGGATAAACAAGATCGATGGTTCCCTAGCTAGACTGACCAAGAAAAAAACGAGAAAAAACCCAAATAAGCACAATCAGAAACACAAAATATAAAGTCACATCCGACCCTGAAGAAATACAAAACTTCATTACAGACTACTACGTACACTTGTATGGAAACAAAGTTGTAAACCTTAAGGAAATGGAGGACTTTCTGACATCACACAACCTACCTAGGTTGGAACAAGAAGAAATTGAGACCCTAAATAGACCAATAGCAATCAAGGAAATCGACTACGTAATAAGAAAACTTCCTACAAAAAAAAAAGCCCTGGTCCAGATGGCTTTCCAGAAGAATTGTACAAGACATTCAAGGAGGAGTTGATACCAATCCCACTGAAGTTATTCCAGGCGATGGAAAAAGATGGAACTCTCCCTAAATCATTTTACAAAGCCAACATCACATTGACACCCAAGCCAGGTAAAGATCCAACAAAGAAAGAGAACTG
>NW_007090524.1:0-413 GCF_000164805.1 Carlito syrichta
AGTTGCCACTATGGTCAAGGACGCTGACAAAATCACCATGGGAAAAGAACTACATGTTACCACCCCTCATGCTGTGGAGGGAGTTCTAAAACAACCACCCGACAGATGGATAAGTAATGCCCAGTTAACTCATTATCAAAGTCTCCTTTTAAACCCAGCCAGAATCTTGTTTCAGGCTCTGGCTACTCTAAATCCAGTCACCCTGCTACCCGACCCGGATGGGGAAGGCCTCCTGCACTACTGCCAGGACATCCTGGCGCAGGTCCACAGAATACGGGAAGACCTCCGGGACTGGCCCCTAACCAATGCCGAAAAAACCTGGTACACAGACAGCAGCAGCTTCGTGCGGGGCAGAACCAGGTATGCTGGGGCAGCAGTGACTACAGAGACTGAGACCTTATGGGCAGCACCAC
>NW_007090525.1:0-336 GCF_000164805.1 Carlito syrichta
ACTACAGGCGCGCGCTACCATGCCTGGCTAATTTTTTATTTATTGTAGAGATGAGGTCTCACCAAGTTGCTCAGGCGGGTCTCGAACCCACAGGTTCAGGCAATCCACTCTCCTCGGCCTCCCAAAGCACTGGGATTACAGGCTGAGCCACCGAGCCTGGCCTCATTTCATTTCTTTCTTGCTCTCTCCCTTTTTTTTTTTTTTTTGTATTTTTCTTTCTTTTGTTTTTCTGAGTTGGAGTTTCACTCTTTCGCTCAGGCTGAAGGGCAGTGGCGTGCTCCTGGCCACTGCAGCCTCGACCTGCTGGGCTCAGGCAATCCTTCCGCCTCAGCCTTC
>NW_007090526.1:0-439 GCF_000164805.1 Carlito syrichta
AAACAGTATGGCGATTCCTAAAAGCTCTAAATATTGACCTCCCATATGACCCCGTAATCCTCCTACTGGGAATATACCCTGAAGAACTCAAATCACTCTATAAAAATATATCTGTATACGTATGTTTATTGTAGAATAGTTCACAATAGCAAGAACCTGGAAGCAACCATGCTGTCCTACAAAAGAGGACTGGATTTTAAAAAATGTGGTACATATACACAATGGAATACTACGCAGCCATAAAAAAGAACAAAATCTTGAATTTTGCAGCAACCTACATGGAACTAGAGTCTATAATACTGAGTGACCTCTCACAGAAACAAAGATCTGAGTATCACATGTTCTCACTCATATAGTGGACCTTGAACATCCAACGTAATACTATAAGAAAAGGATTGACAGTGGTAGGAAACTATGGGGGGGAGGGGAAGGGAGGTGG
>NW_007090527.1:0-1850 GCF_000164805.1 Carlito syrichta
CTGGCTACCTCCCTGCCCTAGTGTTAGTTTGCCAGTTTCCCTTCCTGGGTGAAGTTGTTTACATCCCTCACTGCCCTGAAATTCCTGGTGTCCCTTTTGCCCTGGTGTTCTTGGTGTCCCACCTTCCCTGGTGTTCCCAGTGTCCCGTTCTCCACTAAAAATCCTCAAACTCTCGTGGTTCCTCATGTCCCTCCTTACCCAAAGTTTCTGATGCTCTCCCTGCCGGGTGTTACTGGCATCTCTCCCTCCTCTGGAGTTCTGGATGTCTTTCCCTCCCCTTGATTTTCTGGTGTCCCTCCCTGCCCGAGTGTTCCTGGAGTCTCTCCCTTTCCTGGTGTTCCTGGTGTTTCCTCCTTCCCTGAAGTTCCTGATGTCTATACCTACCCTGGTGTTCGTGGTTTCTTTCCTCCCGCCCTGATGTTGCCAGTGTCCTTTGCTGTTCCCTACCATAGCGCTCCCACTGTCCCCTCCTCCCCTCGTGGTCCTGGTGTACATTCCTGCCAGATGTTCCCGGTGTCTCTCTCCCTGCTGGTGATACTGGTGCCCCTCCCTTCCCTGGTATGTCTGGGGTCCCACCCAGCCCGGGTGTTCCTGGTGCCCCTCACTGCCCTGGTGTTCCTGGAGTCACTTTACCTTGGAAGCCCAGGTGACCCTCCCTTCCCTGATGTTCCTGTTGTCCCTCATGCCCTGGTATTCCCAGCATCACCCCCTGCCATGTGGTTTCCTGTGCCCCCCCTGCCCTCATGTTCCTGGTGACCTTCCCTTCCAGGTGCTCAAGTGTCCCTCTCACCCCTGGTGTTCCCAGTGTCCATTCCTGCCTTGGTGTTCCTGCTCTCTTTCCCCCCGATTGTGTTCCTGGGGTCTCTCCCTCCCATATATTTCCTAGTGTCCCTCCCGCCCCTGGTGTTCCTTATGTCCCTAGCTGCCCTGATGTACCTGGTGTCCCTCCCTCTTCTGGGGTCCCTGTGTGAGGGTCAGTCATTCTTCCTGCTCAAGCTCCTCCATAAGGGCGAAGAATCTCTGCTGTTCTGGGGAGAGCAGTTCTTCTGGGTGTTGTGGACGAATGACAGCCTCCACCTATGATTCCAGGGACAGGATGAGAGCACATGGAGCATGGAGACCCTGAAGCCAAAGGGACCCCAGGAGAAGCAGAAAGAATTGAACACCTTCCTGTCACACCCCAGGCATGGTGTTTTGTATCCTGGTCACCTTTCGTTTTAAAAAAATATAAACACACACACACACACACACACGCACATGCACATGCACACATGACGCACACACACACGCACACACACAGATGGTGGAGCAAAACCACACAGCCGGACATAGACAGACACATTTCAGTGAATCAGATAAACAGAATTGCTTGCACACACAGAAAAATGCAGAGACACATACTGCATACAGAGTCACACCCAAAAAGACACACACTAAAATAAACCAAACACTGACACACAGACACATCCACTTACACACACTCACACAGTCACATAGACACACACACATGCACTGCTTATTGGCTAAAAACAGAGCTGAATTCAGGAGCTTGAGTGCCCCAAAAACCACAGACCCTGGCACTTCAGGCCAGCCCACCTGGGTAATGAAGTCTTTCTAGGAGCACAGCTTGTCAAGGAAGCTCTGGAGACCCTGGTCCGGAATGTCTCTTTCTGTTCCTGAGGCTGTAGAATCATGTCCTCCTGCTGTTGTCCCTCGAGACAAGCCCCAGCAATCCCTCCATGACATTAAAGTACTCCCTCGTGGCTTCTGGCAGAATCTCCTTGGGGGCCTGGGTCTCTGGTGGCCGCTGGGGTCTGGGTGGTGCCTGGTGAGCAGGCAGGGCCTTGGGG
>NW_007090528.1:0-386 GCF_000164805.1 Carlito syrichta
ACCCAGACTGGAGGGCAGTGGCCACTCCCGGCCGCTGCAGCCTCGACCTGCTGGGCTCCAGAGATCCTTCTGCCTCAACCTTCCAAGTAGTTGGAACTACAGTCACGCGCTACCACACCCGGCTAATTTTTTATTTATTGTTGAGATGAGGTCTCGCCAAGTTGCCCAAGCAAGTCTCAAACCCGTGGGCTGAGGCAATCCACTCACCTCGGCCTCCCAAAGTGCTGGGATTACAGGCTGAGCCACCAATCCCGGCCCTGTGGCATGATTATAGCCACTGCAGCCTTGACTTCTTGGGCTCAAGTAATCCTCCCACCTCAGCCTTCCAAGTAGCTGGGATTGCAGGCATACACCACCACGCCCGGCTACTATTTTTTTTTTTTTTG
>NW_007090529.1:0-340 GCF_000164805.1 Carlito syrichta
GATGAGGTCTCGCTGCCCAGCCAGGTCTCGAACCCGCGGGCTCAGGCAATCCACTCACCTTAGCCTCCCAAAGGCACGGGATTACAGGCTGAGCCACCGAGCCCGGCAAGAATCCAAATTTTTTAAAAAAGCCAGGTGTGGTGGCTCAAGCCTGTAATCCCAGGGCCAAGGTGAGAGGATTGCCTGAGTTCAGGGGTTCGAGACCAGCCTGGGCAAGTGGTGAGACCTCATCTCTACAATAAATCAAAAAATAAGTCGGGCGTGGTAGCACATGCCTATAGTTCCAGCTACTTGGAAGGCTGAGGCGGAAGGATCACCTGAGCCCAGTGGGTCGATGCTG
>NW_007090530.1:0-360 GCF_000164805.1 Carlito syrichta
GAGCCCGCGGGCTCAGGCAATTCACTCACCTCGGCCTCCCAAAGCACGGGATTACAGGCTGAGCCACTGAGCCCAGCCTATTCCACTTCTTTACAAGGATTGAAAGTGCTTTGCTCTCTCATTGCCGGCTGTTAATTTTCAGCAGCTGGCCCAAAGATTTCAATGGACGGTTCTGCCTCAAGGCATGGCCAGTAGCCCCACCTTGTGTCAAACTTCTGTGGCCAGAGCCTTGCAACTTGTTCAATCATATTTCCCCAAGGCTTATATCATGCATTGCATGGATGATGTTCTTGTTGCTCATCCTGATGAAGAGCCGTTGTAGGAGGTTTTTTTTTCTCTTTTTCTTTTTTTTTTTTTTGA
>NW_007090531.1:0-404 GCF_000164805.1 Carlito syrichta
GCATCTCAGCTAACTATACAGCTAACTAGTGAAGTCAGTAAGCTAGACAGTTATATTGCTTGTTTGCTAGCTATTTGTGTCAGCTAGATAGCCAGCTAGCTAGTTATGTCAGCTAGCAAATCCGCTTGTAACTTAGTTAACTAGTAGGCTAGCAACTCAGCTATCTGGTCAGATAACTAGTGGGCTTGTTCGCTTTCCATCAGGTCAGCTAATTAGTCAACTCTCTCGCCTGCAAACCAGTCAGCAACCTAGTCAGCTCACTCGCCAGGCAACAGGTCAACTAACTTGTCATCTTGCTCCCAGACCAACAGGTCAGCTAACTAGTCGACTTGCTCGCCTGCTGACTAGTTAAATCAGCTCACTTATTGGCTTGCTTGCTGGCCGACAAGTTAAGGCAGCTCACC
>NW_007090532.1:0-326 GCF_000164805.1 Carlito syrichta
CTGCGGTGGCCAGGAGCGGGCACTGCACTCCAGTCTGGGCGACTGAGTGAGACTCCAAAAAAAAAAAAAAAAAGCCCTTAGAATAAATTTAAGAAGGAATGCTCAGGATTAATGTGAAGAAGAAAACGGCAAAACTTGTGTGAGAAACATAAAAAGAGACAAGTAAAATGAAGAGACCCATTGCATTCATTTGCATAAAAAGCCAAGTTTAGATGGCCTCCATACTGAAAAGTTTGTTTGTTTTTTGTTGTTGTTGTTTGAGTTGGAGTCTCACTCTGTCGCCCAGACTGGAGTGCAGTGGCCACTCCCGGCCACCGCAGCCTCGA
>NW_007090533.1:0-334 GCF_000164805.1 Carlito syrichta
AACTTGGCGAGACCTCATCTCTATAATAAATCAAAAAATTAGCCGGGTGTGGTAGTGCACACCTGTAGTTCCAGCTACTTGGAAGCCTGAGGCGGAAGGATTGCCAGAGCCCTAGCAGGTCGAGACTGCGATGGCCGGGAGCGGTCACTGCACTCCAGTCTGGGTGACAGAGTGAGACTCCAACTCAAAAAGAAATTAAAAAAAAAAGACAACATGTCCCATCAAACAAAGCATAATAACTCAACCAGCTTTTTAGCAGATTCAAAATGACAGGCACACACAAATAAGAGAATGAGGGGTATGGGAAACATCCGCTTTGTCCCCCTCCAGTCAT
>NW_007090534.1:0-432 GCF_000164805.1 Carlito syrichta
ATTACCCAGCTTCCTGCTTCACTCTGCAGGATGCCGAAACAGTTCCTGGTGACTGAGAATTCCAGTTGTTTGGATATCAAGAGAAAGACTCCCACAAGTTCTTTGGAATCTGGAATCCAGGATTCTTGCTTTGCCTTCACAAGACCTCCCCAACATGTGGAATCTTCAAAACCCAACTTCTCAATTCCGACCTGCCTTCCCATAAGAATTTTTTTGTAGTGTGAGGTCACCTGAATCGAGGGATTTTATACCAATATGCCTTTGACTGGGGAACATGATTATGGTGGTAGATGCTCCTAGGGCACAAGAGGATTTGTAGGGCCAGATCCTAGATTACAACTAAGAAGAGTACCAAAAGTTTCTGTAGATCTGTTAATGACAGATTTAGCATATCCACGGAGCAAGTAGCTCTGAAAATGTAGGGACCCAGAA
>NW_007090535.1:0-522 GCF_000164805.1 Carlito syrichta
CCAACTCAAAAAAAAAAAAAAAGAATTGTAGTCCTAGACCTTATACAATGGGCCGGTCTTGGGCCATTAGCAAAGCAGGTCTCTCCCCCTGCTTACTCTCATTCTCTTCCCATACACTCAAGTGAAGCGTAACACCTAATATTTGGCTCATGGGGTACTGTTCTCTAGACGCCAACACTATCACAGTCACTAAGAAGCAGATGCCTCTCTTTCTCTGGGAGATTTAAATCTAAGTGACAGCCAGGCTCGGTGGCTCAGCCTGTAATCCCGTGACTTGGGAGGCTGAGGTGAGTGAATTGCCTGAGCCTGCAGGTTCGAGACCCGCCTGGGCAACTTGGCGAGACCTCATCTCTACAATAAATCAAAAATTAGCTGGGCATGGTAGCGCGCGCCTGTAGTTCCAGCTACTTGGAAGGCTGAGGCGGAAGGATCGCTGGAGCCCAGCAGGTCGAGGCTGCGGTGGCCGGGAGTGGCCACTGCATTCCAGTATGGGCAACAGAGTGAGACTCCAACTCAAAAAAA
>NW_007090536.1:0-307 GCF_000164805.1 Carlito syrichta
TGTAAACTAGTACAGTCTCTGTGAAAAACAGTGTGGCGATTCCTAAAAGTTCTAAAAATCGACCTTCCATATGAACCTGCAATCCCCCTACTGGGAATATACCCAGAAGAACTCAGACCACTCTATAAAAAAGATACCTGCACACGTATGTTTACTGCAGCATTGTTCACAATAGCAAGGACATGGGACCAACCGTGCTACCCATCAAAAGAGGACTGTATAAAAAAAAAATGTGATACATATACACGATGGAATATTACACAGCCATAAAGAAGAACAAAATCATGAACTTTGCAGCAACCTGGAT
>NW_007090537.1:0-337 GCF_000164805.1 Carlito syrichta
TAGCCACAAAAAAATGAAATACCTTAGCATCTTCCTAACCAGAGATGTGAAAGATCTTTACAATGAAAACTACAAAACACTGCTCAAAGAAATGAAAGATGACACAAACAAGTGAAAAAATATTCCTTGCTCATGGATTGGAAGAATCAATATTGCTAAGATGTCCATTATACCTAAAGCAATCTATAGATTTAATGCAACACCCATCAAATTACCAGCAACATTCTTCTCAGACCTAGAAACAACAATACAGGAATTCATATGAAAATGTAAACGACCATGAATAGCCAAAACAATCCTCAGCAAAAAACCAAAAAAAAAAAAAAAAAAAAAAAAG
>NW_007090538.1:0-737 GCF_000164805.1 Carlito syrichta
CTCTCCATGGTGGCCACCAATCTTGCAAGACTCAGGATGGGGCACCAATCTGTGACACAGGCAGGGAGAAGGAGTTGGCTGATATGGGTTTTCTAGTGAGACTCTTGATTCCATTTTGTTTCCAAGAAAGGGAGTCATCCCCAGCAAAGCTTCTCCCTAAACTCTAAGCAAAAACTGACATCATACCCACAGGCAAGTCGAGTCCTATATTAAGGGGAAAGAGGATTCCAGGACTCAGGACACTGGTCCTCCAGGTCCCGCCCCCTCACAGGGTTCACCGGAGTTGTGCTCACCCGCTCTGAGCTCCTGGTACCATACCAGGAAGGACGGGAGGAGGTGACTGTCCTGACACAAGTGAGTCTTTCATTCTCATTTGTAAAAATGCTGTTGTGTTGGTTGATAACTCCAAGAAACCTCAGAATTATAGGGAAGTCCAACTTTATGAAAACAAACTAGAGGTTTATAAAAATGTGCTTGGAATATCAGCCTGTTATATGTCATAACAAAAATACTCATTGGGTAGATCCAATATTGTTTGGACAAGATTGAATTCCATTTCTAGATTTCAATTTCCTTACCCACAAACTCTATGAAATACAGTATGTGGCATATTTATAGTGACCCTTTTGAAGAATGTTGCACTCTGCACCCTTTAATAAATCTAAATGGGGGTGGTCTCCCCCTCACTTCACTGAGTAAATAAATGATTCCCCCTCACCTCACTGAGTAAATAGATG
>NW_007090539.1:0-346 GCF_000164805.1 Carlito syrichta
AACCCGCGGGCTCAGGCAATCCACTCACCTTGGCCTCCCAAAGTGCTGGGATTACAGGCATTACTACTGTGCCCAGCTAAAGACTGTTATTGTTTTTGTCTTTTTGAGTCGAAGTCTCACTATGCCGCCCAGGCTGGAGTGTAGTGGCACACTCAGGACCATCACAGCCTCGACCTGTTGGGCTCAGGCGATCCTTCCGCCTCAGCCTCCCAAGTAGCTGGAATCACAGGTGCGCACCCCATGCCCTGCTAATTTTTTGAGTTATTGTAGAGACAAAGTCTCACCAAGTTCCCCAGGCTGGTCTTGAACCCCTGGGCTCAGGCAATCCTCTGGCCTCCACCTCCCA
>NW_007090540.1:0-570 GCF_000164805.1 Carlito syrichta
CTAGAATTCTGATTATAACTACTGTCTCCAACATAATAATCTAATGGAATCTTAGTCATATTACTGATACTCAGCTTCTCTGATTCTGTTTAGAAAAGGGTTACTTGTATGTTAGAGACATCCCCCCAAAATATAAACTTCAGAGAAATCATTAACAAGTAATTTATCCTAGAAAATTTTGGGCCTCACTGCCATTTTAGGTTGTATCTAAAATGTTGGTGGGAGTGTAAACTAGTACAACCACTGTAGAAAACAGTATGGTGATTCCTAAAAGTTCTAAAAATTGACCTTCCACATGACCCTGCAATTGCCCTACTGGGAATATACCCGGAAGAACTCAGATAACTCTATAAAAAAGATACCTGCATATGTATGTTTTTTGCAGCATTATTCACCATAGCAAGAACATGTAACCACCTGTGCTGCCCATCAAAAGAAGACTGGATTAAAATGAAGTACATATAGACCCTGGAATATTACACAGCCATGAAGAAGAACAAAATTATGAACTACACAGCGACCTGGATAGAATTAGAGTTGATAATACTGAGTGTTCACTCACAAAAACAC
>NW_007090541.1:0-692 GCF_000164805.1 Carlito syrichta
CAGTGGAAATAAAAATAAACATTGACACCAACAAAAGTACCCCCCAAATCCCACAAAGACATGGACACTAAACAGCATGATGCTAAACAACTCCTGGGTCAACGACGAAATCAATACAGGGATCAAAAGATACCTGGAAACAAATAAAAATGAAGAAACATCTCACCAAAATCTCTGGCATGCCCTGAAAGCTGTAGTAAGAGGGGAATTTATATCTCTACAAACACACATGAAGAAAACGGAAGGAACAGAAATTCACAACCTAACAAGCCACCTAAAGAAGCTGGAAAAACAAGACCACAAAAACCCTAATTTCAGCAGAAGAATCCAGATCACCAAAATAAAAGCCCAAATCCAGGACATAGAAGACAAAAATATAATACAAAAAATC
Organism: Carlito syrichta; assembly: GCF_000164805.1. Lineage (NCBI taxonomy): Eukaryota > Metazoa > Chordata > Mammalia > Primates > Tarsiidae > Carlito > Carlito syrichta. The sequence continues at coordinate 392 of NW_007090541.1, forward strand.
AATGAAACAAAAAGCTGGTTCTTCAAAAGGGTAAACAAGATTGATGGTCCCGTAGCTAGACTGACCAAGAAAAAACGAGAGAAAAACCAAATAAGCACAATCAGAAACACAAAAGATGAAGTCCCGTCTGACCCTGAAGAAATACAAAAGATCATTAGTGAGAATCCTACGTACACTTGTATGGAAACAATCTTGAAAACCATAAGGAAATGGAGGACTTTCTGACATCACACAACCTAGTTAGGTTGGAACAAGAAGAAATTGAGACCCTAAATAGACCAATAACAAGCAAGGAAATCGA
>NW_007090542.1:0-882 GCF_000164805.1 Carlito syrichta
CACAGAAGAAAAGGAAAAAAGAACAATGTTCTTCATAAGAGTACAGGAAAAAGAATAAAATACACCTGAACCAATCCCAAAACCAAAGAAAGACAAAAACCAAGTGGAAGAACAACAACTCTATAAGAATTCTATGATAGGGATGAACTCTGACATTTCAATAATTACCCTGAATGTGAATGAACTAAATGCACCACTGAAAAGATATAGAATGGCAAAATGGATAAAACATCACCAGGCAACAATATACTGCCTTCAAGAGACCCATCTCACAAGAAAGGACATGCACAGACTCAATGTAAGAGGATGAGAAACAAATTTTCAGGCAAATGGAACACAAGAGAAAGGAGGAGTCATGATCGTAATTTCAGACAAAATACCATTTAAGCTATCAAAACTTAAAAAAGATACAGAGGGCCACCACATAATGTTAAAAGTTTCACTCCATTAAGAAGAAATATCTATCCTAAACATATATGCACCCAACATAGGAGCACCAACTTTCATAAAGCAGCTTCTAGGAAAATAAAGAAAGATATTGACTCTAACACCATCTTAACTGGGGACTTTAATACCCCTAGACAGATGCAGAACCTCAACGTGACTCTTGACCAAATGGACTTAATTAATACCTACAGAACACTTCATCCAAAGACCACAGAATACACAGTCTACCCATCACTGCATGGAACGTATTCTAAGATTGACCACATACTTGGCCATAAATCAAGCATAAGCAACTTTAAAAGGACTGAAATTTTACCATGCACCTTCTTGGACCACATTGGAATAAAAATAAACATTAACACCAACAAGGTCCCCCCAAAACCCACAAAGACATGGACACAACAGCATGATGCTAAACAACTCCTGGGTCAATGA
>NW_007090543.1:0-317 GCF_000164805.1 Carlito syrichta
AGCAGGTCGAGGCTGCGGTGGCCGGGAGCGGCCACTGCACTCCAGTCTGGGAGACAGAGTGAGACTCCAACTCAAAAATAAAAATAAAAATAAATAAAAGAAGAATTGTTTTTTTTGTTTTTTTTTTGAGTTGGAGTCTCACTCTGTTACCCAGGCTGGAGTGCAATGGCATGCTCATGACCACCACATCTTCAAGTTGCCGGGTTCAGGTGATCCTTCCGCCTCAGCCTTCCAAGTAGCTGGAACTACAGGCGTGTGCCACCACGCCTGGCTAATTTTTCTTGATTTATTATAGAGATGAGGTCTCACCAAGTTGC
>NW_007090544.1:0-362 GCF_000164805.1 Carlito syrichta
CCGCAGCCTCGACCCGCTGGGCCCAGCGATCCTTCCACCTCAGCCTTCCAAGTAGCCAGAACTACAGGCACGCACTACCACACCCAGCTAATTTTTTGATTTATTGTAGAGATGAGATCTCGTCAAGTTGTCCTCCAGGCGGGTCTCGAACCTGTGGGCTCAGGCAATCCACTCACCTCAGCCTCCCAAAGTGCTGGATTACAGGCTGAGCCACTGAGCCCGGCTGGCTATAATTTTCAATGAGTTTCCTCAGTTTCAAGACTTTAGTAAACTTTCAGAAGTAATTTTAATTCTAGGAAACACAAAAATATCAATATGGATATTTGAAAGTGAACTATTTTATTATGTATTATTAAAATGCT
>NW_007090545.1:0-344 GCF_000164805.1 Carlito syrichta
TCGGCCCGCGCTCCCACCCTGCCCGACTTTCCCTTGGGGGCTGGCGGCGTCTGCCGTCCGCCGGGCCCTCCCCTCGACCCCTCGACCCGCCCCCGACTCTGACACTCACCCTGACCTTCACTGTGGTCTTGAGGGGGCGGCGTGGTGTCGTTGCTCGGCGGGTTCTTGGTTTCGCCACAGAAAATCATCTCGGGGCAAACCCCAAGTATAATTTTTTTTTATACATATTTCTTATTTCAAACCTGTGGGGTACAGTTAAGGGTTAGGTATACAAACATGCATTGTGCAGGGACCCTTGTTGATGAGGTGTGTCCCCCCCACAGATATTGACTACCATTAATCTC
>NW_007090546.1:0-307 GCF_000164805.1 Carlito syrichta
GCTGATTTTTTGATTTATTGTAGAGATGAGATCTCACTGCCCAGGTGGGTCTTGAACCCGCGGGCTCAAGCAATCCTCTTACCTCAGCCTCCCAAATGTGCGGGATTACAGGCTGAGCCACCGAGCCCAGCTGAGATTAGATAATTATTATCACTATGTTTTAGGCCAGTCTGACAGCTTAAATTACTTGCCCTAAATCACATAACTGAGCTGGGCTCGGTGGCTCAGTCTGTAATCCCAGCACTTCGGGAGCCCGCGGGTTCGAGACCCACCTGGGCAACTTGGCAAGACCTCATCTCTACAATAA
>NW_007090547.1:0-345 GCF_000164805.1 Carlito syrichta
TGTCTTTTTTGTAGAGTGATTTGTGTTCTTCCAGATATATTCCCATTAGGGGGATTGTGGAGACGTATGGGAGGTAGATATTTAGAACTTTTAGGAATCGCCACACTGCTTTCCACAGAGGTTGCACTAGTTTACACCCCCAGCAACAGTGTAGAAGTGTTCCCTTTTCTCCACACCCTATCTCTCTTTGCAGTTGATATGATTGTGTACCTTGAAAACCCAAGAGAATCTGTCAAAAACCTCTTTACACTGATAAAGGCCTTTGGCAAAGTCTCAGGATACAACATAAATGTGTAAAAGACAATGGCATTTCTTTACACCAATAATAAACAAACAGAAACCCAA
>NW_007090548.1:0-420 GCF_000164805.1 Carlito syrichta
GGTCTCGAACCCGCGGGCTCAGGCAATCCACTCACCTGAGCCTCCCAAAGGTGCGGGATTACAGGCTGAGCCACCAAGCCCGGCTTAGCTATTTTTTCTTTTTTTTTAAATTAACTCGGGTCATAAAAGGCAAAGTGTTGGCACCTTAAGTCTGTGCAAAATAATACCTTGTAGGACCTCAAAACATTCAAAAATGGAAACTACAAAATCTTATAAAATATAGAGGTATCGTCTGAGACCACATTCCCACCACTATAGAATTTGTCCATGTAACGAACATACATGTGCACTCCCTGAATCTAAAAGTGAAAAACAAGCCAGGCTCGGTGGCTCAGCCTGTAATTCCACCCCTTTGGGAAGCTGAGGTGAGTGGATTGCCTGAGCCCGCGGGTTCGAGACCCGCCCGGGCAGCAAGACCTC
>NW_007090549.1:0-326 GCF_000164805.1 Carlito syrichta
TTTATTGTAGAGATGAGGTCTCACTGCCCAGGTGGGTCTCGAACCCACGGGCTCAGGCAAACCACTCACCTCAGCCTCCCAAAGGCGCGGGATTACAGGCTGAGCCACCGAGCATGGCAGACCTCTTTCTTCTTTATGAAACAAGTATTTTTTTAAAAGGCTTTCAACTGATTGGATGATACCCACTCACATTACAGAGATCAATCTGATTTATTAAAAATCTACTGATTCTAAGCCGGACTCGGAGGCTCAGCCTGTAATCCCGTGCTTTTGGGAGGCTGAGGTGAGTGAATTGCCTGAGCCCGCGGGTTCGAGACCCGCCTGGG
>NW_007090550.1:0-372 GCF_000164805.1 Carlito syrichta
CCCTGTCCCCCCGCCTGCGGCTCTCAGGGCCGCCCGCCCCGCCCAGCACCCGCTTCCCTTCCCAGCCTCCCCTCTCTGACCGCCTCGCCTCTGCCCTGCCCCCGCCAGCGCCTGGCCGGGCCCCAACACGTTGGCCTGTTCACACCTCTGCGCTGCCGCCTGTGCTGTTCCCTCCCCTGGAACGCCCGCTCTTCCCTTGGCCATCTGATGAACTCCTAGCATCCTCCAAAACGCCACCCGGATTCCCCCAGCACCTGCAGCCAGATTTCAGTGTCCTGCCAGATGCTGCGGAGCAGGGGTCCCAGGCCCCAGTCCGCGGACGGGTGGCGATCGGCAGCTCTCCCCGTCGCCGGCATGACCGCCTGAGCTCCG
>NW_007090551.1:0-766 GCF_000164805.1 Carlito syrichta
CCCATTTACTCTGAATAGGACTGTTTAACAATTATATGGAGATTAAAATGTGAAACGTATTATCTGATACTAACTTTGCCTGATGCATGTAGTAAAAAACACGTTTGAATATACTTTACATTAAAAATTAATGTTTATTGATCTTTTTTCTTTAGTTCTCCTTAGGCTTGAAGCAGTGAGTAAGCAAACTCAATAGTCAACAATAGAATGTTTAAATGTCTCCCATATGATAGAATACCTTCTGGCCATCAAGTAGTATTTTTAAACATAATTAAGGATATGAAAGAACTTTTATGATATATGCCAAATTTTAAAAAAGCAGGAAACAAAATACAAAGGGCAACCCCAGCATTGTAAGAATAAATGATATAAATAAACACTTAAGTATTTAGAGAAAATATGTGAATAAACAGCCACTGCTTAGTTTGTCTTACAGTTTAGGGTAAGCACTTCTGTTTTTCCAATTTTGCTCATCTTATTCAATTTTATAACGTAATTAATTTCCATATTTTTTTTATTTCTCATTAGACGGTCAGTTCTGTGAGATCAACGACCATACCTTAGATGCAATTATGAAATTTTTTGCAGTATCTGGCATTCAAAAAATTTTGCTGGATGAAATGGAATAAAATATAAAGTAGTCTATGATTTTACTTTGGGAATAGTCACATGTGCTGTGTTAAGTAGTCCAAAACACACGTAGACATGATTTTGTTTGGCTGGATTATCTACAGTTTCAGTCAACTTTTCCTTTTTAAATGGTTTC
>NW_007090552.1:0-347 GCF_000164805.1 Carlito syrichta
CCCCTAGCAGTTTCCCTCAACTGCCAATCCCACCCCCCCAACAGTTTCCCATTACTGCCAGTCGCTTTCTTATAGCATTATAACTGTTCAAGATCCTCTTATGAGTGAGAACATGTGGAACTCTGTTCTTTGTTTCTGTGATAAATCATTGAGTATGATCGGCTCCAAATCCATCCAGGTTGCTGCAAAGTCCATATATTTGTCATTCTTTATGGCTGTATAATATTCCATTGTGTATATGTACCATATTTTTTTAATCCAGTCCAGCTTCAATGGATAACATGGTTGGATCCATGTTTTTGCTATTGTGAATAGAGCTGCAACAAACATACGTGTGCAGGTATCTT
>NW_007090553.1:0-312 GCF_000164805.1 Carlito syrichta
CCTGGTTGAAGTACCCTGTGGGGGGCCCAGAGCCACTCTCACCACTCACTGCCTGCCTGTTGGAGCTTTGGAACTCTGGAGCCCTGGGCCCACCCTGTCTGAGGCACTCAGCCTGTGACCCCAAGCTTGGGGACCCAGACAAGCGAAGAAAAGAGATCTACAAGAGAGAATCTGCCTCTGACTCTCTCCAGGCAGAAATTTCTACTGCCCTGTCCACCTGTCAACAAACTCCACCTAGGTTCCTAAGGAACTAAGACTACATACTGCTGAACGGACAGATTGTAAGGCAGAGGGAAATAGGTTCCAGTGTGC
>NW_007090554.1:0-908 GCF_000164805.1 Carlito syrichta
TCTATGAAACACAATGCTTGAGATAGTTTTTTTGTCATAATTTTTGAGAACCTTCAAAGTTCACCCAAATTAAGTTAAATATTTTGATGCTTATTCTGCAAGGTAGCCACAAACTTTTAGATTAGAGGCTCTTGAAGCTGTTAGTTCATATGCAGTTTTTTTCATCTGTATTCTTCTTAAGAGAGATTTCAGAGTTCTCATCAGATCCCAGACAGATCTAGAGACTTAGGCAACTTTGTTTGATTTATTTTTCAAAATAATTTAAAGTTTAGTTTAAAATGTAAATTTTAAATTGATAAGTTGATGTGTAATTCACAGAAAAAAAGGTAAAAGGAAATTTCAGTATCGCTAGGTATTACTGTCTTGAAATCTAACATTTACCATGTCTAGAAGGGTCAATAATTTTATCAAAATATTATCAAATTTATTCTTCATTTGGGAAGATTTTTAAAAGTAGTTTTTATTAATTAGGCATGCATTATGTCAACTTTGCATCTCACTGTAAATGTAGACATTAAAAATATTTTCTATATAAGATAATCTCTCAGATAATTATTTTTGTTTCATTTTATTCTTATATTCATTCAACAAACACTTGGGTCTATATTATATGATCAATATTAGATATACAAAGAAGAATAAGACATGATTTTTATCTTCAAAGAGGTTAAAAAGAATATAATTAGATGAACACAAACAAATGAATAGGCTAAGAAGAAAAATAAACAGAGAAGAGAGTTGGTGGTTGCTTTAAATAGATACAGTGGCAAGGGGAAGTTAGGAGAGTCTTGGAGGTCCACTGCAGTTGGACATGGCCAAAATAGCAGACTCCGTGGAGAAGGGACTGCTGGAGGGAGCCAAGTGTGGAAGACCTTCAAATGCTGCAATAAAGGGCATCTTATATAAAT
>NW_007090554.1:2930-3904 GCF_000164805.1 Carlito syrichta
TTTTTAGAAATGCTCATGTCAATATACTCAACTAAATTCTCATGGATGAAATGATAGAGAACTTGAGAAGGCAGACAGCAGTGGAAATGTGTTGGGAGCTAATATCTATAGCTACATGATTGAGGCCTATAAAGGCCCATCTAGAAGATCGCCTCTGACACTAGGATATCATTAACACCTACAATATTGGCATATGAATAGTGACCAGTGTGCATACATGGCAATAAAATTTACAATTTAGGATACAAAACTTTTAAGTAAATCTCAATATGCCTGATGGAAAGTGCACAGCAGAATTGTTTTATATGTCTTTGTCCCTTCTAAGTTGTACTTCTTTCCAGACATTTTAAAACTTCTATTTCATGGTAGACTGGTCAGTCAGCTTTTGTTCCCGAAAGCAGTTTCTCCTAGAGCTAAGATTAGAAACTAAATTACCGTAATAGTTTTATTGCCCTGCCTCTAGCCAGGCAGAACGCTTTTCTAGTTTCGTTACATGCCAAAACTCTGTTTGCTTCAGCCCATGGCCATCATCATGGCAACCATACATTTCCTTGTTCAAGAGTATGACAACTACCATAAGATTTATGAAAGAATTAATGATAAGGTATTAGCCTAATAAGATACAGCATAGTATTAAAGTTCAATCATCAGATTATATAAAAATTAAAGTTTAGATATATGAAACTCATATAAGTCATGGTAAGGTTTTGTAGTTCAAGAATAAGTTTTGAATCAATTGTTATAGAATTATAGGGCACTATGTTGAACCATAATAGGTTAATGGAATAAATAAAAATTAAGTCATTTAAGTAAACTTATAGGTTATAGTATAATGTTAAGTTGATAATATTAATCATTAAAGCTATTAGGAACTATTAAACTAGGATTTAACTTAGAAAAATTTTGTATTAATCAGAGTTTAGAACAAGAAGTACAGCATGAATGGTGTAGAACAAGAAGTACAGCATAAATGA
>NW_007090555.1:0-479 GCF_000164805.1 Carlito syrichta
CCACTCATCTCGGCCTCCCAAAGTGCTGGGATTACAGGCTGAGCCACCGAGCCCGGCCAGCCCATTATCTTGAATTGAAAGCAGTAACTGTCCTTGTGGACCTTCCTAAGGCCCCTTTCCATTGGATCCTTCCCTCTAGCAAGTCCTTTTTGCCTAATGATCTTTGGGTGCCCTGTCTACAATGGCAGCACCATGAAGCCTTTATCCCCAGCACTAGGACAGTGCCTGGCATATAATAGATAGTAAATAGTTGTTGAATGAACTGAACAAATAGATTAATTCATGAATTAGCTCTCTTCTATTAGAAACCAGAGTTTCAAAGAATCCCAGCAAAGGAAGAGGTCTTACGAACCAGTAATTTAGGCAACTTTGCTGACAGTATTTTTCTAAAATGCCATAGAAAAGAGGCTTTTTAAACATATCAGTTTAAGCCGGGCTCAGTGGCTCAAGCCTGTAATCCCGCGCCTTGGGAGGCCGAG
>NW_007090556.1:0-301 GCF_000164805.1 Carlito syrichta
TAATTCAGGTAGTTAAGTTAACTAGCTAACTAGTTAAGTCTTCCAGTTAAGTCAGCTACCTATGTAGTTAAGTCACCTACCTAATTCTGCTAGTTAAGTCAGCTTTCTAATTAAGTCAGCTGGTTAAGACGAGCTAGCTAGCTAGTTAGCTAAAGGATTAAGCCAGCAGGTTGAGTCAGGTAGTTAGCTAGTTAACTACCTGGTAAAGTCAGCTGATTGAGTCAGCTAGCTAGCTAGTTAGCAAACGGGTTGAGTCAGCTGGTTGAGTAGGCTAGCTAGCTAGTTAGCTAATGAGTTAAGT
>NW_007090557.1:0-544 GCF_000164805.1 Carlito syrichta
AAGCTCAAAAAATTGACCTTCCATATGACCCTGCAATCCCCCTACTGGGAATATACCCTGAAGAACTCAAATCACTTTATAAAAAAGATACCTGCACATGTATGTTTATTGCAGCATTGTTCACAATAGCAAGATCATGGAACCAACCATGCTGTTCATCAAAAGAGGACTGGATTTTAAAAAATGTGGTACATATACACAATGGAATATTATGGAGCCATAAAAAAGAACAAAATCATGAATTTCACAGCAGCCTGGATGGAATTAGAGTCTATAATACTGAGTGATCTCTCACAGAAACAAAGATCTGAGCATCACATGTTCTCACTCATCAGTGGACCTTGAACAACTACCGTAATACTATAAGAAAAGGATTGACAGTGGCGGGAAACTATGGGGCAGGGGGACAGGGAGGGGAAGGGAGGTGGGATTAACGGTAGTCAATATCTTTCTGGGGAAAGGGGGGCACACCTCATCAACAAGAGTACCTGCACAATGAATATTTGTATACCTAACTCTTAACTGTACCCCACAACTTTAAAAT
>NW_007090558.1:0-309 GCF_000164805.1 Carlito syrichta
CGAACCCGCAGGCTCAGGCAATTCACTCACCTCAGCCTCCCAAAGGCGCGGGATTACAAACTGAGCCACCAAGCCTGGCTCAACCATGGGATTTTTAAGAGTGTTTGTGGGCCGGGCTCAGTAGCTCAGCCTGTAATCCCAGCGCTTTGGGAGGCCGAGGTGAGTGAATTGCCTATGCCCACGGGTTCAAGATCCACCTGGGCAACTTGACGAGACCTCATCTCTACAATAAATCAAAAAGTAGCCAGGCGTGGTAGCGCACGCCTGTAATTCCGGCTACTTGGAAGGCTGAGGCGGAAGGATCGCCGG
>NW_007090559.1:0-444 GCF_000164805.1 Carlito syrichta
AGTAAAGTTTGAAGTCTGGTAGTGTGATGCCAAGTGCTTTTTTTTTTTTTTTGAGAAGGATTGTTCTGGCTATTCTTGGTCGTTTGTGTTTCCATATGAATTCCTGTGTTGTTTTTCCTTGGTCTGAGAAGAATTTTGCTGGTAATTTGATGGGCATTGCATTAAATCTGTAGATTACCTTAGGTAGGATGGACATCTTCCAATGCTGATTCTTCCAATCCATGAGCATGGGATATTTTTCCACTTGTTTGTGTCATCTTTAATTTATTTGAGCAGAGTTTTGTAGTTTTCATTGTGAAGGTCTTTTGCTGGAGGCCAGCTCCAGGGGGTTCACGGGGACCTGAGAAGGAGGCATGATGAGGTAAGGGAAGGAAGAGTCGTGATCAGAGTTTCTTCAGGCACTCTGGCAATCAAACATACCAGGTTGCGTTTATTTATAGTAAA
>NW_007090560.1:0-3219 GCF_000164805.1 Carlito syrichta
ATAAATTCCCCTCTTACTACAGCTTTCAGGGCATCCCAGAGATTTTGGTAAGATGTTTTTCATTTTCATTTGTTTCCAGGTATCTTTTGATCCCTGTTTTGATTTCAACATTGACCCAGGAGTTGTTTAGCATCATGCTGTTTAGTGTCCATGTCTTTGTGGGTTTGGGGAGACTTTGTTGGTGTCAATGCTTATTTTTATTCCACTGTGGTCCGAGAAGGTGCTTGGTAGAATTTCGTACCTTTTAAATTTGTTTATGCTTGATTTATGGCCGAAAATATGGCCGATCTTAGAATATGTTCCATGTGGTGATGAGTAGAATGTGTATTCTGTAGTCTTTGGATGGAGTGTTCTGTAGGTATCAATTAAGTCCTTTTGGTCCAAAGTCACCTTGAGGTTTTGAATCTCCTTGCTGATTTTTTGTCCTGATGATCTGTCTAGGGTTGTGAGTGTGTATTAAAGTCCCAAGTTATGATGATGTTAGGGTCAGTATCTTTCTGTAGTTTTCCTAGAAGTTGCTTTATGAAAGTTGGCACACCTATGTTAGGTGCATATATGTTTAGGATAGATATTTCTTGTTGATGGATTGAGCCTTTTATCATTATGTAGTGGCCTTCTGTATCTTTTTTTATTTTTAGTAGCTTGAAGGGTATTTTGTCTGAAATTGAGATCTCTATTCCTCCTTTCTTTTGTATTCCATTCACCTGAAAGTTTGTTTCCCATCCTCTTACTTTGAGTGTGTGGGTGTCCTTTCTAGTGAGGTGAGTCTCTTGAAGGCAATAGATTGTTGCCTGATGATATTTTATCCACTTTGCCATTCTATGTCTTTCAGTGGTGCATTTAGTCCATTCACATTTAGGCTAATAATTGAAATGCAAGAGTTGATCCCTGTCATAAGGTTCTTACAGAGTTGTTCCTGTTTGTTTGTTGTCTTTCTTGGGGTTCTGGAGTTGGCTCATATGTGTTTTTAATCTTTTGCCTGTACTCTTGTGAAGAATGTTGCTGTTCTTTTTCTTTTTCTTCTGTGTGCATCACTTTCTTAAGTGTTTCTTGTAGAGGGGGTCTGGTGGCAGCATAGGTTCTTAGGGATTGGATATCTGGAAAAGATTTCAATTCTCCCTCACTAATGAAGCTTAGTTTGGCTGGGTAGGTTATTCTTGGTTGAAGTTGTTTATCTTTTAGAACTTTGAAGATAGGGCTCCAGGGTCTCCTAGCCTGAAGGGTTTCTGTGGATAAATCTCTGCTATTCGAATTGTTCTTCCCTGGTAGATAGTCTGGCCTTTTTCTCTTGCTGCCTTTTGGATTTTTTTCTTTTATAGCTACTTTGTTTAGGCGAATTATTATGTGTCTGGGAGTTGGTCTTCTCATTTGTTGTCTTGCAGGGGTTCTCTAAATCTCTTGTGTTTGAATTTTTTCATCCTTGATGAGATGAGGGAAGTTTTCTTGAATGATTTCATGAAATGTTTGTTCCAGTGTGTCTTCTGTTTCTCTCTCTGCCTCAGGAAGCCCAATTGCCCTTAGGTTTGGTCTCTTGAATTGATCATTCATCTCTTGCAGGTTTTGTTCTGTCTTTTTGAGTTTCTTTTCTATGCTTTTGACAGTTTGGGCTAGTTCTGTGTTTTGGTCTTTGAGCTCTGAGACTCTTTCTTCTGCTTGGTTAATTCTGCTTTCCATGCTTATTAGTCTGTTATTCATTTCCATCACAGTATTCTTTGCTGCTGTTATTTCTGACATCAGCTCCTTCCTATTTTCCTCTTGTCTCTCCTCAATTTTTAAAATTCTCTCCATTAATGTCTTGATGTCTGGGTTTGTTGCATTTGACCAGTCATTCTGGGGGCTCTTCATTGTTTTTGTTCCAGGATCTGTTTTCTCAGTGTCTGATCTCCCAGGGGTCTGTGTGATACCTATATTCTTCTTTTGGTTTTTCTTCATTTGTGCGGTTTTCCCCCTCCCTACTTTTTCCTTCCCTCCACGTCACCGTCTTCTTTAATTCTGTTTTCAGGGGTAAAGTGATTGGTTTTATTTCTGTTTGTTCAATCTTCTATTCTTTATGTATGCCCTCTTACTTTGTTCAATTCTGGAGTTGCACTGTACGTTAGGGGTGGTCCTTTTTGCAGTTTTGAGATTTACTTAAGGGGGGAGCTGTGATTCAAAATCTATCTGCAGGTCCTGGTATTCGCTGACAGGTGTGTGAATAATCTAGAACCCACTTCTCACTGCCTTGGAATCTGTCCATGCAGTGGGGCTGTAGGTTTACTCCCTGAAATAAAATGTGGTTAGCAGAGGGAAGAGAATGGAGCAGACAGTGCGTTGAAGAGGGGGGTGGGGAGATAGAGGAGTAAGTGGGGAAACAAACATGTGCCAACAAATGGAGAGAGAGACCTATACTGAAACAGATAAAAACAATATACCACAGCTACTGACAAACCAACTCTCATACAAAAAACAATATAAAACATATAGTGATGCTAACATACAAGCTAACCAACCACCTTATTGGTGTGTTGTTCCTCTGTATAAAGATGTGGTTTACAGAGAGAAGAAAAGAGAATAAAAGGAAGAGGGGGAGAAAAAAGGAACAAACAGTAGGAATAGAATTAAGTCATTAAACTAACAGAATCAATGAAGCACACTCTAAGACTTCATTTAAGTCCAATGTCCTTTCAGTTCTGATTTCTAGCTTTCTTTTCAAGCAGGTAAATTAGTTTGCAGTTAGGGTCAGTTGCCCCTGATCTGCTGTGAAGGACAGTTCAGATCACCCTCCGTTCACCACTCTGGCCTATGTCCTTTTCAAGCTTGTTTCTCCCGTTTCAGTGTTGTTACCTTGAATCGCCAGCAGGTGGTGATATCTCAGCTGCTTGCCCCAGAGGGGGTGGGGCCGGACTGGAACCGGTGAGACTGGAGATGGATGCCTGCCTCAGGGCACAGGCAGGAGACTCATGGCGGGCAGGACGTCTCAGTTGCAGTGATCCCAGCAGTGATCCCAGCAGATCTTCCCTGAAGGGGCTTCAAGGACTGAAGTCGTGGATCGCCTCCAGCCAGGGTGATGCAATGTGCTACCAGTGTCGGCTGTGGTGGCTGCAGCAGCTGCAGCGGTGGCGTCTGTGCTGCAGTGGTTTTCCAGTCCGCTGCGATGCCCCAGCGGTGGCAACAGCCAAGCTCCGTATGAAGAGCAGGCTCGCAGAAATATTTTTAAGAATTTTTTTCTGAGCATTAGGT
>NW_007090561.1:0-371 GCF_000164805.1 Carlito syrichta
AAAAAAAAAAAAAAAAAAAAAAAAAAGTAGTACATATACACAATGGAATATTACGCAGCCATAAAGAAGAACAAAATCATGAATTTCACAGCAACCTGGATAGACTTAGAGTCTATAATACTGAGAAACAAAGAACTGAGTATCACATGTTCTCACTCATAAGCGGACCTTGAACAATTATCATAATACTATAAGAAAAGGATTGGCAGTAGCAGGAAACTGCCAGGAGGAAGAAGAGGGAAGCGTAATTGGCAGTAGTGGGAGTCTGTCTGGGGAAGGGCAGCACACCTCATCAACAACAGTACCTGCAAAATGAACATTTGTATACCTAACTCTGAATTGCACCCCACATCTTTAAAATAAAAAAATTA
>NW_007090562.1:0-300 GCF_000164805.1 Carlito syrichta
AGTTACTGCAAAATTCATGATTTTGTTCTTTTTTATGGCTGCATAGTATTCCATCGTGTATATGTACCACATTTTTTAATCCAGTCTGCTTTTGATGGACAGCATGGTTGCTTCCAGGTTCTTGCTATTGTGAACAATGCTGCAATGAACACACGTGTGCAGGTATCTTTTTGATGGAGTGATTTGAGTTCTTCAGGGTACATTCCAGTAAGGGGATTGCAGGATCATATGGGAGGTTGATATTTAGAGCTTTTAGGAATCGCCACACTGCTTTCCACAGAGGTTGCACTAGTTTACACA
>NW_007090563.1:0-300 GCF_000164805.1 Carlito syrichta
TAGAAGACAAAAAGATAATACAAAAAAATCAATGAAACAAAAAGCTGGTTCTTCAAAAGAATAAACAAGATCAATGGTCCCCTAGCTAGACAAACCAAGAAAAACCGAGAAAAAAACCAAATAAGCACAGTCAGAAACACAAAAGATGAAGTCACATCTGACCCTGAAGAAATACAAAAGATCATTCGATACTACTACTTACACTGGAATGGAAACAAACTTGAAAACCTTAAGGAAATAGAGGACTTTCTGACATCACACAACCTACCTAAATTGGAACAAGAAGAAATTGAGACCCTA
>NW_007090564.1:0-1189 GCF_000164805.1 Carlito syrichta
TTCTGCTTCTGCTTCTTCTGCTTCTGCTTCTGCTTCTTCTGCTTCTTCTTCTTTTTCTGCTTCTTCTTCTTCTTCTTCTTGTTCTTCTTCTTCTTCTTTTTCTTTTCTTCTGCTTCAGCTTCTTCTTCTGCCACTGCTTCTGTTTCTGATTCTGCTTCTTCTTCTGCTTCTACTACTTCTTCTGCTTCTTCTTCTTCTTCTTCTTCTTCTGCTTTTTCTTTTTCTTCTTCTTCTTCTTCTTCTTCTTCTGCTTCTTCTTCTTCTGCTTTTGCTTCTTTTTCTTCTTCTTCTTCTTCTTCTTCTTCCTCTGCTTCTTCTTCTGCTTCTTCTGCTTCTTCTGCTTCTGCTTCCGCTTCTGCTTCTGCTGCTTCTGCTGCTGCTTCCGCTGCTTCTGCTGCTTCTGCTGCTTCTGCTGCTTCTGCTGGTTCTGCTGCGTCTTCTTCTGCTTCTTCTTCTTCTGCTTTTGCTGCTTCTGTTGCTTCTGCTGCTGCTTCTGCTTCTGCTTCGTCTTCGGCTTCTTCTGCTTCTGATTCTGCTTCTGCTTCTTCTGCTTCTGCTTCTGTTTCTGCTTTTTCTTCTTCTTCTTCTTCTGCTTCTGATTCTGTTTCTGCTTTTGCTGCTTCTGCTTCTTCTGCTTCTTCTTCTGCTTCTTCTGCTTCTTCTGATTCTACTTCTGCTTCTTCTTCTCCTTCTTCTTCTTCTTCTTATTCTTCTTCTTCTTCTTCTTCTTCTTCTTCTTCTTCTTCTTCTTCTTCTTCTGCTTCTGCTTCTTCTTCTGCTTCTGCTGCTTCTGCTGATAATTCTGCTGCTGCTCCTGCTTCTTATGCTTCTTCTGCTGCTTCTTCTACTTCTTGTGCTGCATCTTCTGCTTCTTCTGCTGCTTCTTCTGCTTCTGCTGCTTCTGCTTCTGCTGCTTCTGCTAGTTCTTCTTCTGCTTCTTCTTCTTCTTCTTGTTCTTCTTCTTCTTCATCTTTTGCTTCTTCTGCTTCTGCTTCTGCTTCTTCTTCTCCTTCTGATTCTGCTTCTTCTTCTGCTGCTTCTGCTGCTGCTTCTGCTGCTTCTGCTCTTCTTCTTCTGCTTTTTCTGCTTCTGCTTCTGCTGCTTCTGCTGTTCCTTCTGCTTCTGCTTCTCCTTCTGCTTCTTCTGCTTCTGCTTGTGTTTCTGCTTCTTCTGCTTCTACTTCTGCTTC
>NW_007090565.1:0-326 GCF_000164805.1 Carlito syrichta
ACGAGGTCTCGCCAAGTTGCCCAGGCGGGTCTCGAACCCGCAGACTCAGGCAATCCACTCGCCTCAGCCTCCCAAAGTGCTGGGATGACAGGCTGAGCCACCGAGCCCGGCCTAGGGAAGCTTTTTTAAAACAAAATTCCCAGCAAGGCCAAGGTACCAATTGGTTCTGTGCCTGGTGTGGGCCCAGTCTCTGCTTCCAAGATGGCACCACGTTGCTGTGTCCTCACATGATGGAAGGGGACAGGGCAAGGGCGATCACCCAGTTGCCTCTGGCCCTTTTTTTTTTTGAGTTGGAGTCTCACTCTGTCGCCCAGACTGGAGTGCAG
>NW_007090566.1:0-326 GCF_000164805.1 Carlito syrichta
CGCCGGAGCCCAGCAGGTCGAGGTTGCGGTGGCCAGGAGCGGCCACTGCACTCCAGTCTGGACGACAGAGTGAGACTCCAACTCAAAAAAAAAATTAATAAAAAATAAAATAAATAAATAAAACACTTCATCATTGCTTTTTGCAAACTTCATGTTATTGGCAAGTCTCCATCGCTCATGCCTCAGTGTTCTGCTTTGTGAAATGGGATAATCAGACGCATCTCATGGCTCAGTGTGGGGTTAAATAAAGCACTTAGAAAGCTGTGAGGTTTTCTTTTTTTTTTTGAGTTGGAGTCTCACTCTGTCGCCCAGACTGGAGTGCAGTG
>NW_007090567.1:0-327 GCF_000164805.1 Carlito syrichta
CCCCCTAGCCAGAATGACCAAGAAAAAGAGAGAAAAAACCCAAATAAACACAATCAGAAATGCAAAAGATCAAATCACAACAGACCCTGAAGAAATGCAAAAGATTATCAGAGACCACTATGCACACCTGTATAGAAACAAACTTGATAAATTAGAGAACTTTCTGACATCACATAACCTCCCAAGATTGAAACAAGAAGACACTGAAACACTAAATAGACAAATAACAACCCAGGAAATTGATTCTGTCATAAGTAAACTACCTACAAAAAAAAAGCCCTGGACCAGATAGCTTTCCAGCAGAATTTTACAAAACTTGCAAGAAGG
>NW_007090568.1:0-870 GCF_000164805.1 Carlito syrichta
CCAAGAATAGCCAGAACAATTCTCAGCAAAAAAAAACAAAGCAGGGGGTATCACATTACCAGACTTCAAATCTACTATAAAGCTACAATCATCAAAACAACTTGGTATTGGTATGGTATAGGAATAAGCATATAGATCAATGGAATACAATTGAGATTCCAGAAGCAAAACCTCAATTTCTTAACCAACTCATCTTCGACAAAGCCTCCACCACCTACCACTGGGGAGAAGAGAACCTATTCAGTAAATGGTGCTGGGAAAACTGGCTGACCACATGCAGAAGATTGAAACAGGACTCCTATCTATCCCCATGCACAAAGCTTAACTCCAAATGGATCACAGACCTAAATGTAAAACCTCAAACCATAAGAACCTTAGAAAATGAAGGACATACCCTCATGGAAATCGGAACTGGCTTCCAATTCCTGATCAAAACCCAAAACCCAAGGGCATAAAAGAGAGGATAGACAAGTGGAACCTCATTAAACTGACAAGCTTCTGCAAAGCCAAAGAAACCATCAAGAGAGCAGGGAGACAGCCTACAGACTGGGAAAAAATATTTGCCAACACCAGGTCAGACAAAGGCTTAACATCTTTGATCTACAAGGAACTCAAACGTGCTGAAAAGAAAAAAACAAACAACCCCATTATAAAATAGGCAAAAGACATGAACAGACACTTCACAAAGGAAGACATCCGAGCAGCCAACAGACATATGAAGAAATGTTCAACTTCACTAATCATCAGGGAGATGCAAATCAAAACCACACTGAGATACCACCTAACTCCAGTCAGAATGGCAATTACCAACAACTCAAAAAATAACAGCTGCTGGAGAGGGTGTGGCGAAAAGGGAACACTTCTACACTG
>NW_007090569.1:0-334 GCF_000164805.1 Carlito syrichta
CTGTAATCCCAGCACTTTGGGAGGCCAAGGCAAGTGGATTGCCTGAGCCCGTGGGTTCGAGATCCGCCTAGGCAACTTGGCGAGACCTTGTTTCTACAATAAAAAAAATTAGCCGGGCATGGTAGTGTGTGCCTGTAGTTCTGGCTACTTGGAAGGCTGAGGCTGGAGGATTGCCTGAGCACAGCAGGTTGAGGCTGCAGTGGCCAGGAGTGTGCCACTGCACTCTAGTCTGGGTGACAGAGTGAGACTCCAACTCAAAAAAATAATAATAAAAAGCCGGGCTTGGTGGCTCAGCCTGTAAATCCCGCGCCTTTGGGAGGCTGAGGTGAGTGGA
>NW_007090570.1:0-340 GCF_000164805.1 Carlito syrichta
CAAAAAAAAAAAAAAGGAAAATATAAATGTGAAAGAACTATAAATGACTCAGCCCCATCACTAGAAGTAGCTACTGTTGACGTGTGGCAGGTATCCTTTTAGATTTCATTAAGTTTTTTGAAAAAGACAGAAAAGCATGTTAGCAAAATCACCCTTATTACTACTTTAGCTAAGCTTTTCTTTTTTATACTTATAATGCTATTCTGGGTTTGTTTTTTTTTTTGTTTTTTTTGAGTTGGAGTCTCACCCTGTCCCCCAGACTGGAGTGCAGTGGCTGTTCCCGGCCACCGCAGCCTAGACCTGCTGGGCTCCAGTGAGTCTTCCTTCTCAGCCTTCCAAG
>NW_007090571.1:0-327 GCF_000164805.1 Carlito syrichta
ACTCGAGCCTGAATAAAGACCCTTGTGTGTTTGCATCAGAGCTGGCTCTTTGTTGGTCTCTCGGATTCTGAAATTTGGGTTTAACACATCCTCCACCTCCTAATTTCAGGCGATCCTTCTGCCTTGGCTTCCTGAGTAGCTGGGACTAAAGGTGTGTGTCACAATGCCCAGCTAATTTTTTGAATTTTTTTTTTTTTTTTTTGTAGAGATGAGGTCTTTCTATATTACCCAGACGATCTCAGGCTCCTGGGCTCAAGAGATCCTCCCACCTCAGCCTCCCAAAATGCTGGGATGATAGGTGTGAGCCACCGCGCCCAGCCAATATTT
>NW_007090572.1:0-873 GCF_000164805.1 Carlito syrichta
AGAAGAATACAGATCACCAAAATAAAAGCCCAAATCCAGGACATAGAAGACAAAAAGATAGTACAAAAATCAGTGAAACAAAAAGCTGGTTCTTCAAAAGGGTAAACAAAATCGATGGTCCCCTAGCTAGACTGACGAAGAAAAAACGAGAAAAAGCCCCAAATAAGCACAATAAGAAACACAAAAGATGAAGTCAAATCTGACCCTGAAGAAATACAAAAGATCATTAGAGACTACTACATACACTTGTATGGAAACAAACTTGAAAACCTTAAGGAAATGGAGGACTTTCTGACATCACACAACCAACCTAGGTTGGAACAAGAAGAAATTGAGACCCTAAATAGGCCAATAACAATCAAGGAAATTGACTACATAATAAGAAAACTACCTGCAAAAAAAAGCCCTGGTCCAGATGACTTTCTAGCAGAATTCTACAAGACATTTAAGGAGGAGCTGATACCAATCCTACTGAAGGTATTCCAGGCGATTGACAAAGACGGAACTCTCCCCAAATCATTTTACGAAGCCAACATCACATTGATACCCAAGCCAAGTAAAGATCCAACAAAGAAAGAGAACTATAGGCCAATATCTTTGATGAACATAGATGCTAAAATTCTCAACAAGATCCTAGCGAACCGGATTCAACAACACATCTCGAAAATCATTCATCATGACCAAGTAGGCTTCATTCCTGGGATGCAAGTCTGGTTCAACATTCGTAAAACCATAAATGTAATTAAATACATCAACAGATGTCAAAACAAACACCACATGATTATATCATTAGATGCAAAAAAGCTTTTGATAAATCCAGCACCCCTTCTTGATAAAAACCCTCGAACATCTAGGCATACGGGGAACATACCT
>NW_007090572.1:893-11387 GCF_000164805.1 Carlito syrichta
TAAAAGCCATCTATGAGAAACCCACAGCCAGCATACTCCTAAACAGACAAAAATTGGAACCATTTCCCTTGAAACAAGACAAGGATGCCTCCTCTCACCCCTCCTGTTCAACATAGTATTGGAAGTCCTGGCTAGAGCAATCAGAGAAGACGACGCAATCAGGGGATTCAAAGTAGGTAAAGAGGGAGTCAAATTATCTCTCTTTGCAGATGATATGATTGTGTACCCTGAAAACCCAAGAGAATCTGTCAGAAATCTCCTCACACTGATAAAGGCCTTTGGCAAAGTCTCAGGATACAAAATAAATGTGCAAAAGACAATTGCATTTCTCTACACCAATAATAAGCAAAAAGAAACCCAAATAAAAAACACAATTCCATTCACAAAGCCACAAAAAAAATGAAATACCTTGGCATCTTCCGAACCAGAGACATGAAAGCCCTTTACAATGAAAACTACAAAACACTGTTCAAAGGAATCAAAGATGACACAAACAAGTGGAAAAATATCCCATGCTCATGGATTGGAAGAATCAACATTGTGAAGATGTCCATCTTACCTAAGGCAATCTACAAATTCAATGCAATACCCATCAAATTACCAGCAACTTTCTTCTCAGACCTAGAAAAAACAACGCAGGAATTCATATAGAAACACAAACGTCCAAGAATAGCCAGAACAATTCTCAGCAAAAAAAAAAAAAAAAAACAAAGCAGGGGGTATCACATTACCAAACTTCAAACTCTACTATAAAGCTACAATCATCAAAACAGCTTGGTATTGGTATAGGAATAGGCATAGAGATCAATGGAATAGAATTGAGATTCCAGAAGCAAAAACTCAATTTCTCAATCAACTCATCTTCTACAAAGCCTCCACCACCTACCACTGGGGAGAGGAGAACCTATTCAGTAAGTGGTGCTGGGAAAACTGGCTGACCACATGCCGAAGATTGAAACAGGACCCCTACTTATCCCCATGCGCAAAGGTTGACTCCAGATGGATCAGAGACCTAAATGTAAAATCTCAAACCATAAGAAACTTAGAAAATGAAGGACATATCCTCATGGAAATCGGAACTGGCCTCCAATTCCTGAACAAAACCCAAAACCCACAGGTCATAAGAGAGAGGATAGACAAGTGGGACCTTATTAAACTGACAAGCTTCTGCAAAGTCAAAGAAACCATCAAGAGAGCAGGGAGACAGCCTACAGACTGGGAAAAAGTATTTGCCAACACCAGGTCAGACAAAGGCTTAACATTTTTAATCTACAAGGAACTCAAACGTGCTGAAAAGAAAAAACAAACAGCCCCATTATAAAATGAGCAAAAGACATGAACAGACACTTCACAAAGGAAGACATTCAAGCAGCCAATAGACATATGAAGAAATGTTCAACTTCACTAATCATCAGGGAGATGCAAATCAAAACCACACTGAGATACCACCTAACTACAGTCAGAATGGCAATTATCAACAATACAAAAAATAACAGCTGCTGGAGAGGGTGTGGTGAAAAGGGAACACTTCTACACTGTTGGTGGGAGTGTAAACTAGTGCAACCTGTGTGGAAAGCAGTGTGGCGATTCCTAAAAGCTCTAAATATCTACCTCCCATACGACCCCGCAATCCCCCTACAGGGAATATATCCAGAAGAACACAAATCACTCTACAAAAAAGACACCTGCACACGTATGTTTATCGCAGCATTGTTCACAATAGCAAGAACCCGGAAACAACTATGCTGCCCACCAAAAGAGGATTGGATTAGAAAAATGTGGTATATATACATGATGGAATACTACACAGCCATAAAAAGAACAAAATCATGAATTTTTCAGCAACCTGGATGGAAGTAGAGTCTATAATACTGAGTGACCTCTCACAAAAACAAAGGTCCGAGTATCATATGTTTTCACTCATAATGGACCTTGAACATCCAATCTAATACTATAAGAAAATGACTGACAGTAGTGGGAAACTATGAGGGGGAGGGAGATGGGATTAGCGAACAAATATCTGTCTGGGGATGGGGAAGCACCTCTAATCAATAGGATGCCTGAATGAAACGTATTTGTATACCTAACCCTTAACTGTACCCCACAACATCATAATAAAAAAATATTGATTATTGAAAAAAAAAAAAAAAAAAGAACCATTGCTTTCCCACCAACTAGTGCAACCTTTCTGGAAATCAGTGTGGTGATTTGTGAAAGAACTAGAAATTGACCTTCCATATGACTCATCAATTCCCCTATTGGGAATATACCCAGAGGAACTCAAATTGGTCTACAAAAAAGATATTTGCACACGTATGTTTGTTCCAGTTCTATTCACAATGTGCAGTTAAATCTTCTGTCTTTGAAACAAGCAATTTTCATGCATACTTAAGTAATGTAATAAATAAAATGCTAGAAGTAAGCATTTTAAATGTTAAAGTTTGTTACATGGTTTGATTTAAGAATTTAAAAAATGTTGCACTTCTATTGACAATAGCAAAAACCATGCTACCCATCGAAGCTGGTCTGGATAAAGAAAATGTGGTACATATACATAATGGAATGTTACGCAGCCATAAAGAAAGACAAACATATGGACTTTGCAGCAACTTGGATGGATTGCGAGTTGATCATACTCAATGATCTATCACAGAAACAAAGAACAGAGTTCCATATGTTCGCACTCATAAGCGGACCTTTAACAATTATAATACTATAAGAAAGCATTTGGCAGTAATGGGAAACTGTCAGGGGAGGGGGAGTGGGATTGGCAGTTGAGGGAAACTGCTGGGGGGGGAGGGGCATACCTCATCCACAAGGGTACAGCATAATCAATGTTTGTATACCTAACGCTGAATAGTACCCCACATTTTATAATTAAAATAATAATAATAATAATTTTTTTTAAAAAAGAACCACTGCTCTGCTCCAGGGGAAAAAAGTAAAAAATAAAAAAGAGTAACACACACATTTCCCTTATAAATTCATTCTCCAAACATAACTTTTACATACAAATGACCTTTAGTCTGTCACCATAATTTTGGAATTTCATGGGAATTACCTTCATAGAAAGACATTTCTTAACAATTCTTAAGAGACACCTGAACTTCCAGTTGATAGGGTTCTTATGCTTTAATTTTATCTCAAGAAATATTCTTGCCTCATTATTATGTCTTATCCACACTTACCTTTACTAATTTATGACATTTTCTTTTTCCTTCTTTAGAATCCTGCTTTGGTCTGGCAGATTAAGCTAACTGCTAATATTTTAAAATTAAGATTTTCTTCATGAAACTGAAAGCAGCAATTTCTAAACAATTATTAAAAAAGAAAAAAATCTTTCTAATGTAGGGTCAAAGTACAGTTTTCAAATTTACCTGGAGTGCTTCCCACCTCCATGACTTGAAGGGGAAATAAAAACTTTAAACTTATCCTTACATTCATTTTTTTTACACCTGTTTGCTTCTTGACCTATCCTGCTGATTTCTAGTTTGGAAATTGCATTAACTACTAAAAGTAAGATAGTTAATCAGTGAGATAGTCTGACTATTACAATTCTCGAATATAAGTGTAAATTACAATATAACAGCAACACCACAGTGAATTTTCTTTCCTTTTCTTTTTTTCTTTTAAGAGATAGGGTCTTGCTCTGTGGCCCAGGCCATAAAGCAGTGGCAAAATCAGAGCTCACTGCCACCTTGCACTGCTAGGCTCAAGCAATCCTCCTGCCTCAACTTTCCAAGTAGCTAAGACTACAAGTGTGTGCCGCCATGCTCAGCTGTTTTTAAAACATCTTTGTAGAGATGACATCTCACTATGTTGTCCAGGCCCATCTCATACGCCTGGAATCAAGCACTTCCCCTGCCTCGGGCTCCCAAAGTGCTGGGATTACAGGTATGAGCCACCACAACTTGTTGAATTTCTTCTTTAAAGACTCCAGATGTATCTCTGCATACTGTATTCTCTTAGGCTTGGCACGAGTATGCAATTTTAAGCTATAGATGTGAAACATTTAAATTAGCTGAATTTTAATAACCTCATGCTGCTTAAGTGTTTCTATTTTCCAATAAAAATATAAATAGCACGGTCATCTGGCTCGGCTATGTCATATTTACCTGTAACAGAATATCTTAATTCCAGTTGTTGAAATTTCTAACAAATAACATTAAAATCAGCAACAGTTATACTCTTCTCCTAAAAATTTTATAGTTTTAAAACAGATTCATTTAAAGGATACAACCACCATAGATTTTCCATAAAGAGCTTTACCATTTGCATCTTTCAAGGCTTTTGCTGCTGTTTTTTTCATTTGGAAGTCCAATTAAAGCTTATCCCTTCATGCAGTCATCTTTCACCAAGAGTATATCAAACCTAGAAGTCAAAAAAGAGAAAGCGGTTTTCATTGTAAAAATGTTCATTTCAGTGAAGTGAGGGTAAACGTGTTAACAATCTAAAATGTTGCAACTTCAAAGTGAAAGTGACTACACTATCTGATTATCAATTATTCAGTTTTCCAAAACTATATTTTGTATTCTGTTCTTTTTTGGTTTTATGTATTTTTATATTATTTTAAAGATGTGGGGTACAATTCAGGATTAGGTAGATAAGATGTGACCACACAGGTAAAGTTTGGACCTCCCTTTGGTCCCTCCTTTGCCTGGTTTGAGATCAAGTGCTGTTATTGATGTTATATGTTCCGCACCCCCTGGCTGTTTCTGGCTACTGCCAATCCCTTTCTGATATTATTATGGTAAATGTTCAGGGTCTGCTTGTGAGTGAGAACATGTGGTACTCTGTTCTTTCTTTCTATGATAGATCACTGAGTATTATAGAATCTAAATCCATACAAACTGCTGCAAAGTCCATATGTTTGTCCTTCTTTATGACTGAGTAATATTCCATAGTGTATATGTACCACGTTGTTTTTATCCAGTCCAGTTTTGATGAGCAGCATGGTTGGTTCTATGTTTTTGCTATTGTGAATAGAGCTGCAATAGATATAAGTGTGCAGGTATCTTTTTTGTAGACTGATTTGAGTTCCTTAGTGCATATTCCCAGTAGGCATATTACTGGGTCATATGGAAAGTAAATTTCTAGTTCTTTTAGAAATCATCACACTGTTTTCCAAAGCAGTTGTACTAGTTTGCATTCCCACGAGCAGTGAAGAAGCGTTCCTTTATCTCTACATCCTTGCCAGCACCTGTTTTTGTTTGTTTTATTGATGATAGCCATTCTTACTGGTGTTAGGCGATATCTCAATGTGGTTTTGATTTGCATTTCTAGAAGTTTATTGACTCCCATTCTAGACATCTGAAAGTTTACTTGTGCAACATAAAGACCAACTTTTTCATGTAATTTTTACCTCTGAAAGAAAAATATTGGAATTATAAAAAAGGTAAATTTGCAACAAATAAACAAGTATAATTTGATATTATCACTGACACATGATTCACTGTGTTTCTGATGAAAAGTCAATACATCTTCCAAAAATAAATTTAAGGTCGTGAGTTAAAACAAGAAAAAACAAATAAAGAAGTCAGAAAAAACAATGAGGTTATACCGGAAAAAGGCAGACTTTGATCCAATGAATGGTGGCCTCATAAAAAGGAAAAATCTGTACCCAGACACTCAGGGAATATACTATGTGAAGGGAAAGGGAGAAATTGGGGTTAGGCTGCCACAGCTGAGGAAGGCAGAAGCTGTAAATCAGCAGAGGCTGTGAAAGAGATATGACCAGATCTCTTCCTCACAGCCCTCAGAAGGAACCAGCCCTGCCAAACCTTGATTTCAGACTTGACCTTCAGAGCTGTGAGACAATAAATCTGTTTTAGCCACTCACTATGTGGTACTTTGTTATGGCTGCCCAAGGATGTTAATACATACCCCCAAATTCTGTGTGTACTACCAGAGAAGTTCAGTTATAAAAATATTACTTTAATTAAAATAATTAATACTAAATACTTTGTAACACTAAATAATTTGACATGCCCTGAAGTGAAGAGCAAAAATAATTTGCACTCCAAGGTAGTTTTATATAGACTTATATAAACACATCTCAAGTGTCAACATACAATTTTCACATTATTTTAATTGCATAATGGAAAGCATCAACTTATAAATTCCAATTTACCTTTTGTTGAACATGTTTAGAATTTGCATAAATTCTATAGTTTGGTTCACCAGGTTCATAACTTCTGTAAACTGAAAGTGTTTCCATTTCCTGCTTAACAAAACAAGAATATAAAAGCAATGCATTGACACCAATTTTTCAAAGAAAACTACAGTAACATTCAAATATAACTATTAAACAGACAGAATAAGCCTTATGAAAATGTTAAAACAATAAAATTAACAATTTACAAATGGATATAAAAATACTCATTAAAAATCCGAGTTGGAGAGGAGTGCCTGAGCCCAAGGATTCGAGACCAGCCTGGCAACTTGGTGAGACCTCATCTCTACAATAAATCAAAAAATTAGCTGTGCATGGTGGCTCATGCCTGTAGTTCCAGCTACTTAAAAAGCTGAGGCAGAAAGATCGCTTGAGTCCAGCAGGTCGAGGCTGTGGTGGCCGTGAGCACGCCACTGCACTCCAATCTAGGTGGCAGAGTGAGACTCTTACTTAAAAAAATATCTGAATTGTTTATACTAAAAAAGTTTAACTTTTGTTTAAAAAAAATTTCAGGCATCTGGAATAACTAAAATTATAACTAAAATAAATAAAATATCTACTATTAAAGGTCTTTTAAAATGAATGACTTTATTAAAAAGACTAAAGCATATTTGTAATCAATCACTTGTATAATTATTTTGCTTAAAGTGAATTTTCCAAACCTCCTTCCACCTCCGTATTCAAATGCAAGAACAAAGTACTCAAACACAATAGTCAGATATTTCGGACAAACTGTAGCCTCTGAACCCCTTTATAGTCCCTCCTATCTAATGTCAGTAATCTGTTCTTGACAACTACATGTTCTGTGTAAAAATGCTCATTGTATTTCTCATTATTGTTGGGAAAATTTTGTGTAACACATCAATATAAAGCATCTAAATATCTTAAGTGTACTAAAATGGTACAAATCCTTTAAATAAAAAAAGCTATCATGTTAGGATGTAAAATTCTAAAACATGCATTTTTTTCCTCTTCTTTTTTTTTCTTTTTTTAAATCAAACTCTCACTCTGTCACCCAGGCTGGAGTGCAGTGGCACACTCACAGCCACAGCAGTCTCGACCTGCTGGGTCCAGGTGATGCCTCCACTTCAGTCTTCCAAATATCTGGAAAAACAGGGATGTGCCCCCATGTCCAGCTAATTTTTCTTGATTTATTGTAGAGATGAGGTCTCCCCAAGTTGCCCAGGCTGGTCTCGAACCCCTGGACTCAGAGAATCCTCTCACCTCAGCCTCCCAAACTGCCTGGATTATAGGCATGAGTAAAACATGTATTTCTAATCACCAATTTTTCAAAAACAATTTATTTGTAAACATCTCAGACCTAGTATAGTATTTATGACAGTCTATCAACTGTATTTGGAATATGTAACTCCAGTCTTGTGGGACATTGACTTATTTTAAATGCCATATAAAAGTATTAGGAATAAAATAATAATTTTTGTCAAACAAACACAGACTGGGAACATTGCATGGAAAGAAATGTTTCCCCCTACAAAGTATGAGTACTAAAGAATGAAAAAAGTGATTACAAACATTAACTGGAGGTATTTTGAAGTGTGTGCCTCCCTAATGTAAATAATTGGCTTTGTTTCTATAGAGTCAAAGAAATGTTAAGTGCAATACATGCTTGGCTTAATTCATGACATTACCTATTCTAGAAATTCTGCCCTTTTCCAACTCCCTTCTAGAAGTACATTCTGACCACATTTCACTAGAGTATTCTTTGGTCTCCTCTGTGATATTCAAATTATGTTTGGGGAAGATTCTTTTCAGATTCGATACTGGATGCATTGACTTCAGTAGCGTGCAAATCTACAAGTTCAATATTAAAAGCAGCCATTAAAAATCCTTCCTTACAAAACTGAACTTGGGTTCTCCCCATTTAAATTTAATCAGGGGTCCTTTAGCATTAAAATTTTGTGTTTCTCAATGGTCTAGAACAAGTACATGCAACTTTTCTCTAAACATCCAGTCAACATGCTAGGCTTTACAGGCCACATGGTTCTCTTATGCACATTCAACTCTACCACAGACAACAGCTAAATGTCAAGTGATTGCTTTGTGGTGCTGTTTAGAGGGCATGCCATGTGAAAGACAATTTTGACACTATCAACGGCTTCAACATTTTTTAGTCTGAAGGCTCAGAAAGGCGTATGATAAGGATGTTCACTGTGTGTTCAGAGTGTGGTTTTTGGGAGTGATAACTGGTATTTTGTTCAATGTACCCAATCTGAACTATTAATTACTGTGTGAACAACAATAAATTTGCAATTAAATGCATTATATAATTTACAAAAGCATTATACATCCCACATGTCTCGAGGAAGCGCCTATGTAGCAGACTCTGCTGACATGTTTCTCCTTCCTCGATACTCAGCTGGGCTGAGTGTCTCTAAGCCTCCATTTTTCTGTGTAACTGCATTTCAGCAAATGAAATGGGAGCATAGAAAACCACCACAAAGAATTCTCCCTTCCTGAGCTGCAGCAGTGTGGTGACATTCCTGTCAACTAGGGGAGGCATATGGTGAAACAACTCAGGTTTTTTGAGTGGCTGGGTAGAGAACATCCCTCAGCCCAACTGCTGGAATGGACTTAACATGACCAAAAAAATAGTTGTTTTTGGATTGAATGAATAAGAATTTAAGTTTTGTTTGTGAACAGCAGCATAACCTTAATCAATACCCCTGCGATATACCGATATACCAAGCATTGAGTATGTGTTGGAGTTACAAAGGAAAATTATGAAGTTAACAGCACACACATCTTGGAAAAACAGCCAGTCCCAAAGCAAATTCTCTTTTATTATATGTTAACACTCAAAATAGTTTTGCATTGCTGTTATTTATAAATGTACTCACAGCAGAATAATAACTAATATTATTCAAGAACTGACATAGCCTACTACCTAAATTATTGATGAATATGCACAGCAAATTTTAATAAAATATTGGAAACTATTTTTTAGCAAATGAAACTCTATTTTTCAATAAAACTAGAAAAAATGGAATTTTTAGATAACTTAGTTAAGTGTAATTAGTTAAGTGTATCTTACAGGATAGCACAATACTCGGGGTCAAAGAGCTAAACAACACCAGAAGAAATGATAGCCCCTATTACCAGAAGCATTTCTTTCACATCCTAGCTTTCCTCGACTCTCAGTTCTCAGCTTTACTATTATCATCACATTATTTTATATTTGTTCCTTAATGCAACATGCATCAGAGGTTGCTACAACATTTGTATAATTTAGCCTCCATAATTCCACTCAGGAAGAGAAATTTGGACTCTTGAAAATTCTAAGAGCTTTCCTACTATGGGAAGTCACGCAATAATCAGTCCAAATGGTATGGGCAAATTCATTTTATTCATAAAATGAGGCACCTTAAAGTGGTAAAACATTGAAAACCATATAGCATAAGATGATTCAACCCACATCTTGTATCTTACAGTGAAAACCTTTGCAATAACACTATTGATTAATTTTGTGCAAAGGAAGCCTCGTCTCTTGCTTTTCTAATCCCAGGACGAGGTAAAACAAGGCAATGGTGTGCCCCAGAACATTACAGCTCTAAACATTTTAATA
The DNA here is from genome assembly GCF_000164805.1 of Carlito syrichta. NCBI lineage: Eukaryota > Metazoa > Chordata > Mammalia > Primates > Tarsiidae > Carlito > Carlito syrichta. The sequence goes on from NW_007090572.1 coordinate 10,649, forward strand.
GATGCTTCCTTTGAATTGAATTCAATGAAAAACTAATAGCTCAGAATGTTTACTAAGCATATTAAAACTACATATGACATATATTAAAATATCCTTGTTTTTAAAATTATCTTATTTGCAATACATATACATAGAATAAAAGCAAGAGAAGAACAAAGACATAAAATGTTCACCCATGGTTTGGTGCAATTCCATTTTCTATTGTTACACAATCAAGTTCTTTCTTTTCTTCATCATCTTCCACAGCGTCATCAGATCTTGAATATATAGAATTAAAGTTGATCTAATCTTTACAAAGAGTAAAAATTGCAAGCAGAAAAGATAAACTCTTTTCAAGCATGGCATTATAAAGCCTGTTACATTAAAAATCTTTCAGGTATTTCTCAAGTAAACATCAATAAAAAGTAATGGGATTAGAATTAACCTTTACTGAAACTTTTTGTATGTTATTACTATTATTATTATTGCTATTATTATTTTGAACACTCCATCTTTTCATTTACCCTTCACAGCAAATCTATGAAAATGCCATGATAATTCTCAGTGATCAAAAAGAAAACAAGTTTATATGGTATAGAATAGTGTACTCAAAATTATTTAATGTACGTAACAATGTACATTGGAGGAGCATTCCCCCACACCCTCAACATCACCATTTAAGTTTCTGATTCAGTAAAACTGTGCTAAGGCTCAAAAGTTTGTATTTGTTTTTCTTTTTTTTTTTTTTTTTTTGAGTTGG
>NW_007090572.1:11490-78369 GCF_000164805.1 Carlito syrichta
TCTCGCTGCCCAGGCTGGTCTCAAACCCGCGGGCTCAGGTAATCCACTCACCTCAGCCTCCCAAAGGCACAGGATTACAGGCTGAGCCACCGAGCCAGGCTAAAATTCTGTATTTCAGTCAAGTTCCCAGATGATACAACCAGTCTAGGGATTGCTCTCAGAATCACTAGTGTAAAGCAAATTTGTGAATGCACAACTACCAAGAGCCTGAGTCAGGAACCAAACATCAGTCTGGTTTCAAGATACTATGCTGTCTCTAATACAAGGGCTTTCAACTACTGAAAGCCCACATCCTGCCCACTTTACACTGATTGATCCCTAATATTAAGCAAACACTCTGGTTCCTAATGCACAATTAGGAGCAAAATCAAAGATACTGTTTCAGTGATATACTTGATAGAGGAATGTGCCTTTGCTAGTTCATATTATTTACTTGCCAATTCAAAAACAATCCAGTAACTTTACCAATGATATTTAAAAGCTAAAATCCCTAATATCTACATAACTTTTTCTTTTTTTCCTTTTTTTTTAATTTGGAGTGTGAAGTGGGAAACGTGGAATGAACTCAATCTTGCACTTTCACAAATTCAACAACTAAAGTAGGACCTAAAAGTTTCCGCAGATGGAGTCTGGTCAATGCCTTCAGTTAAAAGAGCAAGAGTAGGCTGGGTTCGGTGGCTCAGCCTGTAATCCCAGGACTTTGGGAGGCTGAGGTGAGTGGATTGCCTGAGCCTGTGGGTTCGAGACCTCATTGTGCAACTTGGAGAGATCTTGTCTCTACAACAAATAAAAACATTAGCCAGACATGGCAGCATGCACCTATAGTTTCAGCTACTTGGAAGGCTGTGTCAGAAGGACCACCTAAACCCAGTAGGTTGAAGCTGGGATGGCCATGAGCATGCCACTGCACTCCAGCCTGGGAAACAGAGTGAGACTCCAACTCAAAATAAAAAGAAAAAAGAAAAAAAAATAAGAGTAACATTTCATAATTGTACCAAAAATGACTTGTAGAGGCCATATATAAAGATAACTTATACCTTTTTTGTTAATGATGTAATATTAGCTTGGTTATTTCTTACTTAGTTTCATTTATTTTATTGTATTGTATTTTTAAAGATGTGGGGTACATTCAGGGTTAAGTATACAAATGTTCATTATGAGGGTACCCTTGTTGAAGTGTGCCCCTCCCTCCCCTGGCAGTTTTCCTCAACTACCAATCCATCTCCCCTCCCCTGGCAGTTTCCCACTATGGCCAATCCCCTTCTCATGGTGTTTTGATAATTGTTCTTATGAGTGAGAACATATGATACTCTGTTCTTTGTTTCTGTGATAGATAACTGAATATGATTGACTCTAAATCCATCCAAGTTGCTGCAAATTTTATATGTTTGTTCTTCTTTATGGCTGCATAATATTCCATCATATATATGTACCACATTTTTATTCAGTACAGCTTCCATGGGCAGCATGGTTTTTGCTATTGTGAATAGATCTGCAACAAACATACATGTGTAAGTATCTTTTTTGTAGAATGACTTAAGTTCTTCCAGATATATTCCCAATAGGGGAATTGCTGGGTCATATGGAAAGTCAATTTCTAGTTCTTTCAGAAATCGCCACACCGTCTCCCAGAGAGGTTGTACTAGTTTGCATTCCCATCAACAATGTAGAAGCATTCCTTTTTCTCTGCACCCTTGCCAGCATCTGTTGTTGTTAATTTTATTAATGATGGCCATTCTTACTGGGGTTAGGTCATATCTCAATGTGGTTTTGATTTGCATTTCTCTGATGATGAATGAAGCGGAGCACTTTTTCATGTGTTTGTTGGCTGCCAATGTATCTTCTTTTGAGAAGTGTCTATTCATGTCTTTTGTCCACTTTGTAATGGGGCTGTTTTATTTTTTTCTTTTTGGAGCATTTGAGTTCCTTGTAGATCCTAGATGTTTGGCCTTGTCAGATATACAGTTGGCAAATATGTTTTCCTGTTCTTTGAGCTGTCTTCTTGCTCTCTTGATGGTTTCTTCTACTTTGCAGAAGCTTGTCAGTTTGTTGCGGTCTTGTTTGCCTATCTTATTTCTTAATGTACGGGCACTTAGGGTTTTGATCAAGAATTGGTTGCCAGTTCCAATTTCCATAAGGGTGTCTCCTGCATTTTCTAAGATATTTATAGTTTGAGGTTTTACATTTAGGTCTTTTATCCATTTAGAGTTAATTTTTGTCTATAGTGATAGGTAGAGGTCCTGTTTGAATCTTCTTCATGTGGTCAGCCAGTTTTACCAGCACCATTTACTGAATAGATTCTCCTCTTCCCAGTGGTTGTAGTTGGAGGCTTTGTCAAAGATGAGTTGGTTGAGGAATTGAGGCTTTGCTTCTGGAATCTCTATCCTGTTCCACTGATCTATGTGCCTGTTCTTGTACCAATACCAAGCTGTTTTGATTACTGTAACCTTATAGTAAAGTTTGAAGTCTGGATATGTTGAGAGCTGGCCATGGAGGTCCACTGAGCATTAGGGATCAGGAAGGACTGTGGACCCTGAGACCACTAGGATGCGTTTGGGAGCTGTTGACCACATTCCCTCCCTCCTTTTCCACTTGGCACAAGCAACCGGGAAAGGCTCCTGCTGGCTCTAACAGAAACTCTGAGACCAGAATGTACACAATTAAACTTGGGAGTCTATTGTTACCATTTTCCAGGGTTTATGGTTTTTGCTTTTAAACAATCTAAGTTTAACTTTGAGTCACATTGAGGAGTCTTAGTGCAAGTCACAGGTTCTCTTGATGTGATTTTAGAAATTTATAGATATAGGTTTTAGAATATAGTTTATATAGATTAAGAAAATTTAAGTAACCATTTTTATTATAGAAGTGTGGTTAGTTCAATTTGATTTAGGGGGACCAGTGAAGTTTGAATTAAGCCAGCTGGTATTAGGAGAATGTAACCATAGCACCCACTGTTTTATAGAGACCAGTTTGAATTATCATAGAATAGTAAAAGTAATATATCATTATATTGGTTTCAGGTGTAAGTATTGAACAATGTTATAAACAATTTAGGGTACATAGAAACTGGATAAGAAACAAAAAGACAACTTGTGGTTGTTCTTTTTCATGTTTTTCCTCATATTTAAAAAATACATCTGCTTGAAAGTGGGGGATGTCCTGTGTGCACCTGGACCTGTTCATGTGAAAGGCACACGCTACCTTTTGTGTAACCATAGCAGCAGGAGTTCCCGTGATGATAACTTTGCAGAGTTTGGGGATAAAAGCCCTGGGATTACATCCATTAAATGGCTTCTGGTCACTTGAACAGGAGTCCAGTCTCTTTCTTTCTCCCCCTTTCTTTCTCTTTATATCTATCCCTCCAGTTTAATCGCTGACACCGTCACACCTCCAGAGACCCCCAATCCCTGCAGGGGCAGGACCCCCGCATGGACATGTGATACCTCCTGCTTTTTTTATTTTGCTATCTTGCTTAGTTTTAATCTCAGGCTATCAAGCCTTTATTACTTATTAAAAGACTGCTTCCTATCACAGCAAAACATAAATACAGCTCTCTGCCAACTCTATTTATATTCAGGTAGCTGAAAATATGTAGAGAACCAACATGACAAATCTGCCTGGTCTTACCACATCTATAAATTTCCAAGTGACCTTATTGAGGTCATACAATCACATACTAAATTCTCAGTTTGTTTTTCCCCCTCTGCCTGTTATATGACTCTGACGCCTCACTGGCTTATATTCTGGCTCACATTCTTAATCAGCATTGCTTCCTACCATTCCCCTAAGCAAATTATCCCCTGGAGGAATGCTGGCCTACCCTTGACCCCTGCTTGACACCAGGTTCGTCCAGCCTCTAGGTCTTTGTCCACAAATGCTTTTCTCATCCTCTTGTGACCCCCATAGTCACTCAAGGTTCAATTGCCAAATCATGATTCATCAGTCACTCAGGACACTCAAGAAGACTTTCCCATAGTTTATATTGAGCTGTCAAGGAAAGCATCCTGAAACAGCAAATCTGGTTGGTGAAGGCTGGAAAAGCCCAGATCTCCTATCTTAGTCCTCTGCATTTGTTATTTAAAATCAAACACTAGGAATATTTTAAGTTATCACTACTTAATTTCATCACGCTGTTATCTGCCCTTTTCCAGATGGCTAAGTTTTATTAAATTTATATTTTGAAATTTTGTTTTGCATTTGCAGGAGAATAGGGAAAACGTTTTCCTCAAACATCTGAAGTACTACACATATTATTAGCTGGGCAGGTGAGGAATGACTCTCAAGAAAAGATCAAGTTATAATTTAGGTTTTATTCACATTATGTCCACTGAGTTTTTCTCTTAGTGGGAGAATGGAGTGTTGTAAGAGTCTGTTGCACCATGGCTGGGGTCACTACTGTGTACTTCATACATAATCTGCACACTATCCTAGTGAATCCACATACAGGAAGCTCCTTGTATAAATTGAACAGAGCATTCATTCTTTTCATCCTGTCTGCATACATGAATTTTTTAATTCATTTTTTTCCTATCAAATGCTTGCAAATATGGTGAGGCCAAAGAGTCAGACATCAGACATGCATCTCAACTTCCACAAAAGTTGAGGATAGCAAAGAAGAATGCAGAAAATATTGTGATTGATTAGGTCAATGTGAATCCATTGAATATAGATGATTAAAAATGAAAGACATTAATAAGAGGGAGAAATACAAATATGGATGTACAATAAAACAGGCGATCTTAATAACACTGGTATTCATGGTTGGCAGAACAGATAGGACAGGCATAATTTAGCATATTTTGTGATTCCCTGAATCTAGAGTTCACAGATGTTGGCACCTCTAAGTCCAATATAGAGTAATGGGTCTAAGAACTGTGGAGTCTACCTGGGAAATCATTTGGATCTTTATAATTTTTACCATAAAGAACTCACGGAATGACATCAAAAGCTAAGTGAACTTTGCACCCTTCCATTGAAGTCAAAGTTCTCCTATAAGACTGATAAAAATTCAACAGGTCAAAAGCAACTGAAGGAGTTAAATGGCCTTCATCCCATGACACATGAGAAATTTTATGAACTTTTGCCTGTAGCAGTTCCCTATAGAGCCTACTGAAGTAGGAAGAACAATAGATTAGTCAAAAAGAAATGAGGTACCACAAACTTCTAGCTGGACTTGGTGGTTGGCATAAATGAATGTTTGCAGAACACCATGGTACAAATTTGTTTGGACAAACAGAAAAAATTCCTTTTCTTAGTAGAACACAAGTAGCATATATGGGAACAGATGTGGGAAGAAGAGATTTATGGGCTCACCCTATTGTCTAAATCGCAAGCTCATAAGGAATGAGAAGGGGCACTCTGTATTGCTACCCAATGACATAGTATTTAGGGATGACTACAATGGTGCCTTCCATGATTTTTCATATACTGTGTCGAGATTTCTATGCAATGGACATATGGATACAGCTTTAGAGGCGTTTCCTGCCCTCCAAATCCTTTTGGACTTATATTCTCCATCGTGATATGCTATGATTTTCTTCCTATTTGCTTTTCCTGCTGTCAAAATCCAGCAAACACATTGAGGAGCAACAGGTCAAAAGCAAATAGTCACCACATGGGTTTAACTGAAAGACAGAAAAAGGGTTACAGAGAACATCTGCTCACGGAAATTCACATGAGTCCAACTCTAGGTTATTATATGAAAGAGGATGGAGGAAATGGAAGCCAATTCAAATACCACAATAGAAATAGAAAACATTGTGTCTAGTAATATCTAGTGGGTAGCTGAAAGGATGAAATAGAGATATTCAGCCCTCTGATTTTCTCAGATCCAAAGTCTCCAGATATCAAATCTGTCCTAAATGTCCATCATTACTTAGACTAACCAGTGACATGCTGGGTCTAAGTATTCTAGGTTCCATGCATCATAGAGATTTCCTACATGTGAATTCATACAAAAGATTCATCTCTAGACATCTCCTTTTCACTGTCCACTTCCAACACAGAGACATCAATCTCCTCAACATGAAAACATGGGATTTTAAGGGTCTCATTGCAGAAGGCTGAGGTCACAGCTTGCAACGTGAAAACAGCACATTTTAAGGGTCTCATTGCAGAAGGCCTGAGGTCTTGGTTGGCTGGTTGGCTTTTCTGAGGCAGGGAGCAAAATCCCCATGTTTGTGCAGGTTATCATTCCAATTTCATTAGTCAGAATTTTATGCACTGACTATTCTTTTTCTCCATAGGTCATAGGTAGCAGCCCACCTGACTTTTAGCATGATTTTGTGGTATTTGCAAGTAACAAGGCTCAGTCTCTTTTTGGCAATCCTGTCAGCAAAGCCAGGGACTGCTTTGCTACAGACATGCTAACTTGCATGAGACAGAGCATGATGCCTGGGTTAGTGAAACTTGGGTCACTCCTTCACTGAAATGTAGACAGGGATGCCATTGGCTTCGAGCAGGCAGGAAATCTCAAAGGACAGTGTTGGGGGAAAAAACTGAAAATAAATGCAACAGGTGGCAAGAGGCATATGATTCCGATTTGCAGATGTGACAGAAATGTATGGTTGACTCTTAAACAAGAGCCTATGAATTGGTCATGCCTATTTTGTGTCCAACGTTCTGCAAGTGGACACGAGGTGACACAGGCATGAACTGAGACTAGGAACTGCAGTCCTCCTCCACACGACTCTAGAAGGTCTCTACATGCTTCACTCTCTGAGAAAATAAATACACATCTGCCTTAGTGGATTAAATAAAATCAAATGTGCTTAATCCTGCAATTCATTGAAACAATTCAAATTGGTAGGTACTGTTATCATGTTACACTAATCCATGAAAAAAGTGAGATACAGAGAAGGTAAGCAACTTGATTGGAGCCCAGGAGACTGGCCCAGAGTCCCTGCTCTACACACTGCACTGTCTTACCTCAACCAAGGATCGGGTGCTAACTTTCTTCCTCTTTAAGATAAGAGGCTTTGCTCAGGAAGCAGGACTTCCCTCGCATCAAGGTAGTCCCTGTTCTTGATGGTGTCACTTATGGATATCTCAGTTTCTGTTAGGATCAGACTCTTCCCCCAAGCTCCCTTAAAGTGCATACTGAGTACAATCACTAGACTTCATCTCATGTAATCAGCACAGCACTTTGCCAATTAGTCCTCACAGAACATGAGTTGAATGGAAGGTCATTACTCCCACACATTTATACCAATGGTCTAAATGTTATTTGATGGCAGAATTTTGTATGGTACAGAGAGGGTTCTCATAAAATTGATATAAGCCTGTTGCTTAGAAAAACAGGCAGTCTGTTCTGTGTTTATACTAGGAATCAGTTGCTTGGATTTTAACTCTAATCCCACCCTACATCTCACTGCAAACTTGGAAAAGTTACCAAATGCATTGTGCCTCTGTTTTCCCCTTCTCCCCAAAGTGTGGTTAAAATACCCACTTTTACCAATCCAGGAATATGCTCAGGATGGCATCTTTTTATAGGGGGAGAGAAGAATCACGCATAGAGAAAGTTTAGTTTCTCAGAGAGAAGGTGGACCGTGTTATCACTTGGGAACTTACTGTACTTCTACACCTGGTTGGTCAGTGCATAGGCAGTAGGTTCAGACGTCAGAAGTTTCTGTCCAAAGTCTCAGAATTGCTCTTTGCTCTTTGCCAGCTGGAAGTGCTATTACTGGTGATTTCTATAATGTCCATTTCTGTCTTCTGACTTACAGAAGGGCTGACAGATATTGACATGCTTCTGTTTGTGTAGAAGAGATATAGCCAGGGACTGTGGAGAAGAAACTCCAACACCTGATGGATTAAAAACAAATGAAATTAAATCAGTAATTAGGACTGTGGTGTGACAACAACTGTAATTCTTCACTTACTGTTGAGAAAAACTTGATCAACACGCCACAACACTCGAGAGTCACTGACTGCAATAAGTTAGGTTCAAGATGTCACAGCTAAGGGCCAAAGGCCTGAAGCTCAGACTCTGACAGGATTGAGGGAAGCAACCTCCAGCATGCTAATTAATGGTCTGCAGTTGCAAAAACAGATTAGAGGGTGAGGGTGTCATGGACTCTAAACCTTACCTTCTGGTTGGCTAGGTCATGTTGATGCACAAGGTCTACTGTTCTCCTCTGAAGGTCACTGCCAATGGGGACAGCTCCCTCACCAGTCATTTTTAGTAGTTTTATGCCCTTTCTGATACAATACCATAGGCCTATCTCTTTCTCAATTTGCTTAAGCCCATGTCTTGTTGTTAATTCCCTTCTTTCTATAAAATCACCCACGTAGAAACAGTTTCCCAACTAGTATGACTTTCACAATGATTGGCACAAAATCACCCCAACTACTCTTGAAGTTAAAATACATCACAAAGCTTGTCCACAAGTGAAGGATAATTAACTTTTACATGACCATGATGCTCTCTTCTGTGTTTTGTGCAGTTTTTTCTTCTTTTGCTAAAAAATGTAGAACCTAAAACAGAGTGTAATATTAAGTAAATGAGTAATGCATTTTTAATTTTTTGTATATGTGCGGGGGTCAGCCCCTGCGAGTTTTTGGGGAGTCCCTTGGAAGATGTGGTGGTATCAGCAAATCTGTAGGGATAGATATTAAAAGAAAGAAAGAGAAAAAGGGGGAGAAAGAAAGAGACTAGACTCTGTCTATTGCAGAAGTTGATTCTGTAGTAGGGATAGATATTAAAAGAAAGAAAGTGGACAACTGTTCAGTGAAATGAGTAGAAGCCATTTATTGAAAGTTCCAGCAGGTATTTATCCCCAAATTTCACACAGGCAGTCTCACAAGTCTTTCACGTGAACACAAAGCCAGGTGCAGGAGGGGCATCCCCCACCCACCAGATGCTTAGGTGTGAGGAGGGACAAACCCCAAGATTGTCTTATTGTTCCCTTTGCTAATTAATTCTCTTCAAAAGCAGTGTAACAATCCTTACTAGCCTAATGATGCTCTGATAATCAATAACTTCCAGAGCTCACACAAAACCCATGATGACTAACTTAAACTTTATTACCTTTCTATTCTATGCTAATACTACCTACACAATGTTACGGAATCTCTTAGTTATAGCTTAAGCCAATTCCTAAAGAATGTGGCCCAGTCCAAAGATCACACTGGGCTCTACAGGATGTGGTCCAGTCCAAGGTTCATGGTGGACCACCTTTTGGAACAATGGACTACAATGTCTTAACAAAATGGCTATTCTAAAGTCCTATATATCTATCCTAATTTCTATGAAAGTTTCCAATTTCTAATTTCTAATATATAAAGCTGATTAGCAGCAGCAAAGCTTCTAAAAATAAAACCCAAATATAAACTGTAAATGTACTAAGGCCAAAACCTCAATAGTAGAAAATGGAGACAATGAAATTTCTAAAGTTAACTATATTCTTATTAAACCTAAAAATATTATGATTGATTATGCTTGAACTAACATGATTCCCTGACGTTAGCATGACCTATTCTACAATACCTTCTATGAATAAAATAAATTCAATTTCTATAATAGGTAGAAAAAAGACCTTACACTAACTGTAGCTAAAGCCGGCCTAAAAGAATGCAGCCCAGTCCAAAGTACGCGCTGGGGTCTCAGGAATGTGGCCCAGCCCAAGCTTTGTGCTGGGCCATCATTTATACCATTGAAAAGCTGAAAACAGCTCTCCATAAGTATATACTAATTCTACAAATATACTTTAAAATCTTATAAAGAGGCTTGTACTGTGTAAAAGGCTCCCAAATGTGACCTGAGTTTGAATTATATCTAATACCTAAGCCGAAACCGCAGTTTATGGGAAACAGGAACAATGGGTTTCTAGAGTGAGCCAAGCCTGTCACAGTCACAGAGCCTTCAGCTTAGGCCAGCTGAGTTCCTTTAGGTTGTTTTTGTGCTGCATGGCAAAAGGAGGAGGAAAATGGGGTCTACGACTCCCGAACACTTCCTAGCGGTCTCAGGGTCCACAGCCCTCCCTGATCCCTAACGCTCAGTGGGCCTCCATGGCCGGCTCCCAACATATATGTTCATGTAAAGAACATGCATGTGTGCTACCGAAAATTAAAATAAATAAATAAATACATATTTTCTCTCACATCTCCATATTCTTCTTGCTGTATCTCATTGTTATGTTGATTTCTGCTCACTTACTGGACCAGCATGTTGGCTTGCCCTTAATTCAGGACTGGTTTGACATCCCTACCTCCTAAACTCCTCCTCTCTTTGTGGATTGGATTGTTTTCTTTTCTTTTCTTTTCTTTTCTTTTTTTTGAGTTGGAGTCTCACTCTGTCCCCCAGACTGGAGAGCAGTGGCCACTCCCGGCCACCACAGCCTCGACCCACTGGACTATGGTGATCCTTCCGCCTCAGCCTTCTGAGTAGCCAGAATTACAGGCATCTGCTACCACCCCTGGCTGATTTTTTTTTTGATTTATTGTAGAGATGAGATCTCGCTGCCCAGGTTGGTCTCGAACCCGTGGACTCAGGCAATCCACTCACCTCAGCCTCCCAAAGGTGCAGGATTACAGGCTGAGCCACCGAGCCCTACTTGGATTGTTTTTAATGTCATGCAATGCTACATTTCACTATAGTCAGTTATGGATGTCATTCTAGTCTCCAATAAGCTCTTTTCAAGATACCAAGTGATCAAAATCATTGATGTGGCTCTCCTGAAAACATGTGATGACCATCTCTTTTGTGAATCTTGTAAACTTGATGCCATTTTTTTGTTTTCAGCTAATTCTCCTGTATGTTAAATAGATCAGGGCCCATGAGCAGTTTGTAAAGAATATTGCTTGATAACTTTTTTTGAGAGGGTCTAACATCATTGACTTTTGGTTGTATTCCACTAACAGAGCATGACGAGATCAAAGTCATGAGTCAGAGGGGTTGGTAACCTGCAGTTTACATGTGCCATTGACAGGGAGGTTAGGTGAGGAGGACAGACAAACGGGGACAGTGATCCCTAAACTACTTTCTTACTTTCTCAGCTTCCCTTCTCACTTGGGTTCTATGAGCCTGAGACTTGGAGACAGCCCTGTAGCCCAGGTCTCTTCAGATTAGCTGCCAAGCTTGCCTGAGTCCAGGGTACTATAAGTGTGACCTTGGGCTACCAAGCATGTGTGTGGAATAAGCAGTACTCCTGCCTTGTCCTCCCTAAGTGCTGAAATTGGAGGGTGAATAAATGCACCCAGCCGACATTTATGTATTCATTTGTTTTTATTTTATTTATGTATTTATTCACTAAGACTTTATTATAAAAGCATAATATGTTAAACTATATTGTCATATTTCTAGTCCATATGTTTTCCTTCTTCCTGCTACAGCAAATCTATCAATGGAAGGTAAAATATATTTACAGAAAAGCATGTAATTGTTTGGTGTTTGTAACTTTTTAATATGAAGGTAAAAAACATGTTAACGACGTCCCACTTGTCTATCTTATCTCTTATGGCATGGTACTTGGGGTTTTGATCAGGAACTGGTTTCCAGTTCCAATTTCCATAAGGGAGTCTCCTGCATTTTCTAAGGTTCTTATAGTGTGAGGTTTTACATTTAGGTCTTTGATACATTTAAAGCTGATCTTTGTGTATGGTGATAGGCAGGGATCTCATTCTAGAAATGCTGGTAGAATATATATTTTTAGAAAGTTTTGTCTGTTCTTTGCCAGTTGTTTGTCTATGATTTTAAAGTGGGTAAAGGAAACCTCAAAGTCAATATATTCTTGATACCCAATTATGATTCATGAACAGTGTCATGTGATCATACTTAATCTTATCAGCTATCTTCTTACTTGATTACTATCCCTCTCCTGATGATGAAAATAAACTAAAAAAATAAAATAAAATTTTCCTAGGTCACATATCTAGTGAGGAGAGGAGTAAGCAGCTCTGTTTGGCCTTCAAAGCCAAACTTGTACCATTAGAGCAAACAGAATGACATTGCTTTTGCTAGAATAAGTCTCACACCTTGTGTTATTGATTGAGTTTTCCAAGGAAACAGTGTGTCCTTTTAATATTATCTCAAGATGTTACATTTCAAGGTATTTTTAATTGTGCTTTTTGTGTTTGTCCTATTCCATTTCATTTTCATTCTAAGATTGCCTGACTCTTGACTAAATTCTTTACTGTGTTATTTTAACACAAGCATATACCAGTGCCATACTATTTTTCTTACTTTGCTTCCATTTTGGCTTTTGTTTTAGATCTCTAACTAAATCTGTGAATGATTACAAGCTTGTCAGAAGTGAGTGTCCTTAGTCATAGCTTGCTGAGTGGAATTTACCCTTGGCAGATTCCTTATGACAGAGTCAGGTCTCGCTAAGTTTTGCATGTTTAGTAATCTTTTCCTACTACCTTGATACATGGATAACATCACTAGACTTGATTTTCCTTGAGTCTTTGGGTAGTATTGACATGCTTTATGTGACAGCAAAGGTGTGTCTTCTCATTCTAGAATTCTCTTTTGTTCTGCTAGGGCCTTTGATTTCTGCCAAATACTTCCTTCTTTCTCTTCAATGCAAGTCTCCAGGGGACAATTCCTTTGTCCAGGTAATCCCCTCTCCCTAGCAATTCCACCTTTCCTGGATTGGCACCTCTGGTCCTCTGCACTGTGATGCCTCTTCCTTTCAATTCCCTGGTAGCCAGCATTCTGATCAGCCCAGTCTCAAGCATGTTCTCTGTTTATCCACACTCGCTTTGTGTAGGTGACTTCACCTGTGTTTTGTCATTAGCAGGCCCTCCTGACTGTCCTCTACATGCACAGTCTTGTTGCTCTCCCTATTGCTGTGTGGCTCCCACACATGAATAAATAACTCATTTGAAGGCCACAGTATCTACATATTTAAGGTATCCAGTTTCATTTATGGGTTATCCTTCTTCTGTGTCTTTTTGGAAAAAATAAGTAAATAAATCATTTGTGAATATGTGATATATATGTGTGTGCTCTTAATTTCCCTCTTCCTAATATAAAATATACTGCATTTGATGTGTTATTTTGTACTTAGCTTATTTTGCTTGATGTATCCTTAAAATTACTCCATATATAGATTTTCCTTATTCTTTTTTTACAGTTGTATGTAGTACTATTGTGTGCCTGGTTTATTCAGTCTTTTCTTTATAGCCTGTAGGTTGATTGTGGTATTTTGCTATTGCAAATAATGTTGTAAAGAATAACCAATTCACACATTTTTTTAAAAGTTCTGGGAATGCACTCTCAGTAAATTCCTCAGAAATGAGGCAGCATAGATCCATGGTATTAACAGTGATTAAAACTTGCACTGAGTGTTTATTTTAGGAGACTTGGACACAGTTGAAGGCCTGGAAAAAGAACTGAGTGATGCCAAAGAGGAACTTGAGTTCATGGCTAAGAAAGAGAAAGTTAGATGGGTTTTTTAGTCAAGCCTAACTTCTAAATTCAATTTTTTTCTTTCAAAGTAGCTTTCATTTAAAAGAGTATAATTTTCCAAGTATAATATCGAAGTCTAAAAGCAAGGTATCGGCCAGGCACAATGGCTCAAACCTGTAATCCTAGCACTTTGGGAGGCTGAGCTAAGAATATTGCCTGAGCCCAGGGGTTTGAGACCAACCTGGGCAACTTGGTGAGACGTCATCTTTACAATAAATCAAAAAATTATCTGACCATGGTAGCTCATGCCTATAGTTCAAGCTACTTGAAAGGCTGAGGTGGAAGGATTGCCTCAGCCCAGTAGGTTGATGCTGGAGTAGCCTTGAGCATGCAACTGCACTCCAGCCTGGGCAACTGAGAGACCCCAACTCAAAAAAAGCAAGGTATGGCATTTTTCTTTGTGAAGAAAAATGTAAGTTACTTTAGATATACAATATCTCAACAAGATGCTCTTGTGTGTATAATGGGGGACATGAAAACTGTTTATTATCTGAAACAACATAGCTCTCTGTACCTATGATTTACTGGAATAAAATAATTGCAAAGCACGTGTGGAAAAAAAGTGCTTGACAATTCTCTTAGACATAGGAATGCCATCATAGACAGTCCTCACCATTTTTCTAACAGGAACCAGGATGGAAACTTTCCAGCTGAGCACTGTCTGCAGAGTCCAGCTAGCCAACCATAAGACTTCTTCTTTAGCTACCGCCCTTAGAAACCAACTGACCAGAGAACGGAAGGGCAGGTGAAGGATCTTGCTCCCAATGACAGGATGAACCATAAGAGGAATGCTTCATAACAGTCCTGTGTTCATCAGAGCTCCCACAGTGTAGGGTCATGGGGATGTGTGACATAGGGTAGGGGCCTCTCTCAAGAAAGGGATTGGCTGCATTATGAGAGAGAAGAGCATCTGCGACAAGAACTTTGGGACAGGACTGTAGAGGAGAAGATTGGAGGTTTGCAACCTTTTTTATTCAGTCATCAGGAAACACTACTTCTAGCCCCCTCAGTGCTGGGCTTTGAGCTTAAGACCATGAACACAGATATGCATAAACTATTTTCTGACAGTCACAGAGCCCTCAGTTTAGCAAGCAGTGAGCCATGAGAGAGTAGTGATGGTGGATCCACTGAAGGAAGTTGCCATTGCTGCAGTGGGATGAACTCAGTGGATGATGCTGTACCCCTTCTGGTTGTTTCCAACAATGGGATGACCCGTGTTCCGCTGGGAGCAGCCAACATCTTGGCTCCTTGCTTGTTCAAAATATTGAACATTGCTTAAAGGTGTCTATGGAAAACTAGTCAATAGCAATTGATGTTGGTCAGCTGTGAAAAGAAGAGGTAAGGTTACTAAGTTTTCTAGTTCATCCTTGCCATAGTGATCAGTGATGATCTGTCTTCTGTCAGATAAGGTAAATGGTCTCCAGATTTCAAGATTCATTAAGCAAAAAACACATTATGTACCAGCCATTTTATAGAACTGCAAAATTTTTTATTTCATTTTCTAATTAGTGGTCAAATAGTTAAGATAGAAAGAGTAAAGCAGCTTCCAAGTATAACTTGCGAATGTAGGAGGTCTGGGATTAAAATTCTGACTTGTGATTCTCAATATTTACTGAATTGTAAGCATTGTGAATAATAATTGTGGATTATGAATAATAATGATCGAATAATTATTGTGCTTACTTTATTAGCAATGCTCAAAACTCATCCCTGTGTGACTTCAAGTAAACCATATAACTTTGTGAACCTTTAGTTATATCACTTTAAAAATGAAGAAGTTTGACAGTTTTCTTCCTGCCACAGAATGTCAGGTCTCACAGAACTCCAGAAAATAGATTTCTTAAAAGCCTTTGATACATGATACGCCTTATTGACCAATGTCTTTACACAGTGTAGTTCAAGGATAGTATGAGCTGCTGAGAGACTCACTTTCAAAGGTGATTGATCCAGTCCTCCTTCCTTCACTTCTGTGTGTTTTCTTGGTAGACCATGATCACACCAATGGTACCCTCATCTCCCAGAAGAACTGTGAAACTAAAGGTGAAACTGAAGAAACCTGGACTACAGGACTTTCTCCCGGTCTTAGGCTCACAAAACCTGGGTTGGAATGGAAACTGAGAAAGTGAGGAGATTTTTCAGGGGATCACTATCCCCTGTTTGTATGTCTCTTTCAACTCAGCCTCCCCTTCTACCACACATGGATCACCAACCACCCAGACCTATGACCTTGATCTTGCCATGTTCTCTTACTGAAATGCAACCACAGCTTAGGCCCACTCAAAAAAATATAGCAAGCAATATTCCATAAACACTGCTCATGAGCCCTATTCTGTTCAATACATTGGGGAACTAGCTGAAAAGGACAAAATAGCTTTAGGTTTGCAAGACTTCCCAAAATAGATGGTCACTACAGGTTTTCAGGAGATACGTACAAGTGGTATTGATCACTTGGTAACCTGAAACAGCTCATTTGAGATTAGAGTAACATCCACAACTGACAAGTATAACATATGGTATTGAATTACATTAAAACAATCCAACCCACACATATGGGAGGAGCTTAGGAGAGAGTAATGTCGAACTAGCCTTAAGTTGAAGAAAAAATCAGAATGCTGGTTCAATTAGGGAAAACACCACCAACAATAATGTAAAAATAAACTACAGAAAGAAGAATAATGGGACAGGTTATAAAACAGTTTTTACAGGAATTTTTCATTCCCTTAGTATTATACCCTGATTTTCATCCTATACTCTTATGTGGGGAAAAAAGCAAACAGGCAAACAAAAAAATGGCAGAAGACCCAGACAGCAACATCATGACCATCTAAGTTAGTTATTTCTTCCTCGTGGGAAAGCCTTAAGACCTATTTAAACTTAAAGAGATGGTAAGATGATTCAATGGCAATCGTTGAGAAAATCAATCCTGCTGAAAACTATTGATGATTCTATACAAAGAAGGGAAGAACAGTGAGCCATATACTTGGACGAATTGGGAAAGATGTCTGCGGTATTGTCAGATGGGAACACAAATACCAAGAATGACTGGTGAGAGAGTGGCCACCATCAGTGGTGTTCTTCAAAGGAGACCAGTAGAACTTGTGTTGTCAGCATGTCCCAGCCAATCAGAAGGCAGGGCCTCTTAAGATTCCATGACACATCCACATTTAAATTCCGCTATTGCAACCGCAGACCATGACCTAGCAGACTGGGTGCTACTTACTTCACTTCTATCATAGTTGTAGCTTCAGGCAGTGCCTTTGGCTGTGAGCTCTGGTATTTGAAACCTCATTTTTAGTGACTTTCAGGGGTGCAGATGAAACGTTTCTTAACAATAAGTGAAGAGTTGCTGTTTCTGTTATCCCTCAGTCCTATTAAACCTATTTGATTTCATTTGTTTTTCACTCATTATGTGTTTGAGTTTCTTCTCCTCAGTCCCTGTCTCTCTCTTCCTTTTCTGCCACCTTGAACAACATGGAAGTATCTGTCATATCTTTGACCAGTCAGAGGGCAAAAGTAAACATCACAGAAAACAAGAAGGAATTGAACAAGAGCTGATAAATACAAAGAAGCAGTTATGTGACCCAAAACAAAAGCCACTGATCACCAAAGCCATTGCCTATGCCTTGGCAAACCAGTTGAAGAAGTACAGAAAGTTTCAAGGGTTCATGTTCACCAAAGGGATGACTGTTGGTCCAACATCCCTCTGAAAAAGTAAGTGCTTTTAGGCTAGATTGGGCTGTTTCCATCATCAAGGTGAATTTCATCCTCACTGTATTTCTAGGTAGGTAGAACTGGATAATTTAACATCTTTCTGCTGAGGATGGAAAAAGTGTTTAGAAACATGTTTAGCAATGTTTCCAAGTATGCCAGTGGGGTATAGGACAGAAGCAGAGTAAAAATCCCAGTTATTGATTCTTAGCTTTTCCCCATTTCTCGAAGTCTTTTTCTGAGGGTTCTCCTGTACTGTACATGATTCTGCAAGACAAATAACATTTAGATTGTTGTTCTAAATGTCTGGGACTAAAGAATTTCCATCTAACGCAAAGATTTAGGCCCAATAGGCAAAGAACTGTGCTGGTTACACTACAGGAAGTGTGGTGATTGTACACTGTTTCTGCTTTAAAAGAACAAGATCATGGAACAACCACCTGGTTGGAACTAGAGTCTGTAATACTAAGTGACCTCTCACAGAAACAAAGATCCGAGTATCACATGTTCTCACTCATATAATAGACCTTGAACATCCAATGTAATACTATAAGAAAATGACTGACAGTACTGGGAAACTATGGGGAGGAGGGGGATGGGATTAACAGTCACAAATATCTGTCTGGGGATGGGGAAACACCTCTTATCAACAGGGTCCTGAATGAAATGTAATTGTATACCTAACCCTTAACTGTACCCCACAAAATCATAATAAAAAATATTGATTTAAAAAAAGAGAGAGAGAGAAAAAAAAAAAGCTTGAAGAGTCTGCTCCTCTTGGAATCTGTGATACCCATCAGTGATGGCATCAAGTGCAAGGGCTCCATGGTTGAGAAGGAAGTCCTGCTTCCTGGACATAAGCTCTTACTCCTCGAGAGAATAAAAGACAATACCCAAGCATAGGTTGAGGTAACCCAGGGCAGTTTCCTGGGTTCCAGACAAGTTACTTATCTTCTCTGTGCCTCTTTTCTTAATGTGTTAATATGCTATTATAAAAGCACCTACTAATTTGAATTGCTGTAATGAATTACAGGATGTATATTTTGTAAATCTCCAAGAACAGTTCTTGGCACAGAGTTTTTGGCTGTCTTCATTCTACAATTTCTAATTTAACACAAAATTTACTAGTATTTGGACATATTTTCTTATGGGCCTATGATCTTATGCCAAATATTTTACATTATTGTATCAACGTAGTATTTTTAAACGTCATTTAGATTTTTTTTTCAAAATTCCAGTAAAGGGCACCCACTAGTCCTGTAATCCTAGGGTTCTTCCCAACTCCCTGGAAAATCAAGACTTTCTGTACAGCACAGTATTTTCCATAAGAAACATCAAGCCTTGGTAAACTGGCCTGTGACTCTGTCAGGCCTTAGGGGATGTGAATGCAGACTCCGCCAAATACAGTAGGATGATCTTGTCAACTGCCTTTGAGTGGCTCTTTCCTCATCTCTAAACTGTGTAGTATCTGAAGCTGTGGGGTCGGCAGGTTGGTAAATAAAGATATGAAAATCTCTGCCTAGAGGCTGGAACGGGGCATCCTTATCTCCTTGGAAGGGGCCCTCCTTCTCCTCTCTAGGCAGTGACAATGGAGTATTGCCCACTTTCCCCAAGGTAAGCGTGTCTGTCTTTTCTCAGAGTGTGAAGAGTACAAAGATAGGTTGGGGTCCATGCTGGGGGAGTAGTTGCAGTTCCAGGAGGCAGAGCCAGTGTAGAAGCCCAGGAAAACAGAAGTGCTCAGGTAAGAAAACTCTGTGCAGAGAGATGGGGTAGGTAGGACAATGTGGATCTTTGAAGTGTTGCAGCTCAGCTGGGAGAATCCAGAGCTAACTTTTGGCAGGAGAAGTGCAGGAATCTACATGATGCCCACAAAAGGCTGCGTTTTGAGGGCTTGGATGATGACTGGCATACCTCAGTTTACCTTGAGGTTCTTGACCTAATTTGTCTTTATTCCCATCTTCTCTGGTTTCACCTCCACAAGTATCCTTTGTGGGTTATTCTCACCTCCAAACCTGCTGACTTCCTTTTTCCATCTGCTCTCTCTGTGCTAGGATTTCAGGATGAGAACCCAGTTCAGGCTCCTGCAGGAGACACACAGAGTAGGGACCAGAGTCAGTTCTCAGCTACTGGTCACATGGAACATGGAACACACATCTAGGTCCTCTATGGATCCAGAGAGAACTGAACAGAAAGTGACCTTGGAAAACTTGAACAATAACCTGATCTTCCTGAGGAGGAAACTGAGATTCAGAAAGACCAAGACATTTTTCCGATCTCCCCCACCACTTGATAACAGAAGAGACACTGCACAAGCCTTGGCCTCAACTTCAGTGTTTAAAGCAAATTCTCACCCTCAGGAACTCAATTCTGAATTTCAGAGAACTTTGTATACAAAACCATGTCCAAGGTGACAATGTGTGTTTATATATGTATATATATATACATGTATATCCAGTCCTTAGGTAAACTTTTAAAATCAGTTCTATGGTCATATTATTCATACTCAGTTTTTCATTCACTCATTGATGAATTTGGGCCAGAGAACACATAAGCATTAAGCAGTACCTACCATAACCACTTTCCCAGTATGAGTTTTTTGCTCTTCATTCTTCTGTAGGTAATTTTTTTTGTCTGTCATTGCTGGCGGATCTCAGCCCTCATGTGGGTAATTTTGTTTATGAAGATCACTAGCATGTCTGTCCTCTATCTCAAAGAAAGAAAATGAGAACATGATTCTGGGTCTCTACTGTCCTAGGCCAGCCAAGTGTGCCAAAAAAAAATCATATCTGATAAAGGTTAGGTCAGTGAGAGAAGACTAGAGCCAAATGAGACCGAGAGACGGCACCTCATGGAAGGTAGACTTAACCGGGACATAGTCAGTATCTCAACAATTTGTCGAGGAAGATGTTTCAAGAAATTAAGAGAAGGTTGCTGCCATGAGTGTGAATACAATTTTTAAAATGGGTTGAATAAAGATAATAAATGCAGAGCCGACAGCCACGTGGCAAAGTCCCATGTCATGGAGGATTATTCCCATGCTCTGGATCCTAACCAAGAATTGCCTGCTATGTCCAAGTCAGTTTCAAACCTGTTTTGCATCAGTGACTTCTTTGGTCTTTCTGCCTGTTTCAACATTAATTGTGTTCCCATGTCTGTCCCACCAGTAAAGGCTGATAAATTGTTTGGTGTCACAGGCTGACAGCAGGAAAGGAATCGCATCAAGGATATGTACCTTATGGACACCCTCAGAAACCTTATGCACACCTGATGTAGATCAATTAGATGAGATTTTAAAATCCTGATCACATACAATACACATGACATTTCCCACTCTGAGCAAATTTTATCATGGTATGAATCTGGGAACCTTAGGGGACAGGGTGAATGCATTTTTCATCTGGGAGGGATGTGAATGTCTGGGAACTGGAGGTTAACCTGTGGCATGCAGGAGTTCTAAAATTATCCCCAAATATGTCCCACCCTTATCCCTGGACCCTGTTAAGGTGATGAGACAGCATGCCTGTGATTATGTTACGTTATGGCAGTTAAAATGACTTTAAGATGGTAAGGTTACTAGAGTGGACCAGATCTTATCACATCACTCCACAAGTATCCGAGGTTTCTCTGGATGGTAAGAAGACAAAGTCAGAGATGGTGGGTGTCTGAGAAGGACTCCACGGGCTGTCGTTGTAGTGAACTTGGAATTGTATCCTGAACTGCAGATGAAAACGCACCTGGCCCATACCTGTATTTCACCTTGTCAAACCCAGATCAGAGAACCCAGTCACTTTATTCCAGGTTTCAGTGGTTTTAAAACACTGGTGTGTGTGTGTGTGTGTGTGTGTGTGTGTGTGTGTGTGTGTGTGTTTGTAATTTGTTTATACGCAGCAGCAGAAGGCTAGTACAGACGGCTATGTCCACTCTTGATTTTTCATTTGCAGATAAGTGTATGTTAATCCCAGAATGGGGGGGAAAGGAAATAAAGAACCACAGTAAAAAAACATGTGTTCCTCTATATGACTCTTCTGAAACTCTTACAACCTGAAGAAGACAATGAAGTGGATTTTGGACACAAAAGGAATGTCTCTTAATGTTACCAACCATATTGCTAAAGGAATAAAGTTGATACAATCCTTGACTCCACATGACACTACCTGCAAATTCATCACCCATCGTATTTCTTATAACTGTTGCAATTGGAAGACAATGCTCCATTATATGATCTAATACAAATTTAAATATAATGATGGCTATTATCCACATTTTCATTCTGTTAGAGTCGGTCAGAGAGACAATAAATTGAGGAATGACTGCAGAGTCTTGAGGGAATTGGGGGATGTGACAAAAATGTTCCATAATGGGTCTCTGGTGATAAATGCGCAATTCTAAAAATCTGTTTACATGATTAAATTGTATATTTACAATTGATAAATTTTATTATGTAACTTCTTTGCTTGTTTTCTGAGTCAGAGTCTCACTCTGCCAACCAGGCTGCAGTGTAGTGGCATGCTCATGGTCATCGAAGCCTCCGCCTGTTGTGCTCAGGTTATCCATCTGCCTCAGCCTTCCAACTAGCTGGAACCACAGGAACATACCACCATGCCTGCCTATTTTTTATTTATTTGCTTGGTGTAGAAATGATGGCATGCCAAGTTGCCTGGCTGGTCTTGAACCCCTGGTTTCAGGCAATCCCTTTGCTTCACCTCCCAAAGTGCTTGGATTATAGGCATGAGTGGCACCAACTGGCTATAATCACTTTTTAAGTGAAATTTTAGGGTTCCTCTCTAGCATATAAAAAGCAATCACCACATGTCCTCACATTTAGAAAAAAAGCCCAACAAAATAACACCCAATGACTTTTCTTAGAGACCAGTAAATTGAAGCCACAGGACAAAATGCCACCATGAAAAGTAGAAGGGCTAACACAGGGAATCACAGCTTACCAGAAACATAAGCTGCTGGAGCCAGCAACTGATAGCAACACTCACCTGGTAAGTGACACATTACTAGAAGCTCAGGGCAGCCTCACTTGAACATTAAAAACCCCTGGGAGAACACACTTAGGTATACATTTTACCACCAGAAACCCAACCTGATTCTCATGGTGAAAATCAGAAAAGTGTCCAGAGTTTTACACACTGCCAACATTAGGATGTACTAACCAAAAGAGTGTAGACTAGGTGAAAAAAGAAAAAAAAAAGATACAAATAGACAAATGGAGAAGTATACAGAGTCCAGAAATAGACCTACACAAATATAGTCAACTGATCTTTGAAAAAGGTACAAAGGCAGCTGAACAGAGAAAAGATGATCTTGTCAACAGATGGTGGACATCTACATGCAAAATATAAACAAATCTATACACAGATCTTACATCTTTCACTAAATGGGTGTTATAGGTAAATGTAAGGAGAAAAGTCACAAGACTCCTAGGAGATAACGTAGGATAAAATCTAGGTGACCTGCATGTCATGATGACTTTTTAGATACAAAATCAAAAGCCCAATCCACAAAAGAAAAAAAAATGATAAGCTGAACTTCATTAAAATTAAAAACTTCTCCTTAGTGAAAGTCACTGTTAAGAAAATGAAAAAAAAATGGAAACCTCAGAGAAAATATTTGCAAAATACAAATCTAATGAAGGACTGTGGTTCAAGATGTAGAAAGAACTCTTAACACTAAGTAATAAGCAAGCACACAACCACGCTAAAAAGTAGGCAAGAGATTTGATCATCTCACCAGAAAAGATATACAGATGAAAAATAAGCCTTAAAAAATGCTTAAAACACTTGTCATTAAAAACATCAATGTCAAGAAGAGATGATGTACCATGCCACTAAGATCCCCCAAAATGACAATATCAAATGCTCTTTCACATGCAGGAAGACAGAAACATTCATTGTTAGTGGAAATGCAAAATAGTACAATGTTTGGAAAAAAAATTTTATAAACTGTCTTTTATTTTTAAGCAAAGCTAAATGCAGTCATGCCATATAATCCAGTGATGGAATATTTATACAGATACACCAAAACTTACATTCACTCAAAAACCCACATTCAAGTATTAACAGTAGTGTCATTCACACCTGTCAAAAAAGGATGAAACCAAAATGATTTTTTTTATGAGAAAGAGTAAACAAACTGGAATTTCCATACAATGGAATATGTTTCAAGGATAAAAAAATAAACATGGTGCCAAACCATGAAAATACTTGAAGGAACTTTAAATACATAATAATAGGATGAAGCTAATCTGAATCTCTACATTTTGTATGATCCACCTTTAGGACCTTCTGGAAAGTCTAAACTATAGAGAAAATAAAAGGATTAGTGATTGCCAAGGGTGGAGGAGGTAAGAAGGAATGAACTGGTGAAACACAAGAGCTTTTTTTTCTGCAATGAAACTAGTCTGTATGATACTATGTTGGGGATTCATGACATTATGGTTTTGTCAAAACCCATAGAAGTGTAACTCAGAGAATGAACCATAATGTAAACCATGGAACTTACTTCATAATAATGTGTCAATGCTTGTTCATCAATGGAAACAAATGTACCACAATTACTCAAGATACTAAGGGGAGGGAATTGCATTCAAGGGACATAGGAATGCTCCTTACTATCTGCTCAATTAATCTTTGAGCCTAGAACTGTTCTAAAAATATTGTCCATTAGTTTTTAAGTTAGAATACATCAGTCCCATCAAAGTTTTGGTGACATCCTGTGACTGTATGACTGATACTCTTTGTTGAAGTACACAACCTGGAGTCAGAGCAGCTGCAAATTTCAGTGCCTGCGCCTTCCATTTCTAGCCATGAGAACCCTCCTGAACTCCAGATGGCAGATCAATTCAGTTAATTTGCCTGAAGACCAGTGGCATCTGTTAATAACAGGGAGAAACTACCTCGAAAGGCAGAGTTCAGTGAATGTGAAACCACTAGATCCAGCGGCTGCCCCAGCAGTACACACAGTTCAAAGATGAAGGTGGCTGAAAGGAACTGATGGCCAGTGGTGGGTTCCCTGCCTGAAAGACAAAAGCAACTCCAGAGACTCTGATAACTTTTGAGAGAGAATCAGGAAAAAACAAAAACAAAACTTTAATTTTAGTGCAAAGTAGTAGGAAGGAAGGAAAGATGGAAGCAAGCTTAGGTGAAGATTAGAATATTTAAGAGTGGAATTAAAACACCAGTCTTTTCTATTAACAGTCAAACACTAACCACTGACTTAAAATACTGCGAAATCATATACTGCTACTATAAAGTAAGAAAGTTCCCCCCAACATCTTTTTCCTCCTATAAAAACACATTCCAAACCCACTGAGGACAGAGGTATTGAGTCTTGCCTTTGGGCGTGTTTTGGCTTCAGCATGAATAGATTGCAACACTGGACATTAGAACACCACACTACAACTTTTCCCACCTCCAAGCCAAACATTCTGGACCCCAGAGGTACCGAGATCCCTCCACTTAGAAGTCAACTTGCAAAGAAAAGGCATTCATCCCTCTGGTTTCAATTTACTTGGACTTTGGCAATTGGATTTAGTGCTTTGAAACCTGACCATGCCTATTTGGGGTCATCCCATGTATGGTGTCAGCATCAGTCTGCCAGTCCTGCCCAGGACTTGACAATAGGCTATTGACTTTCAGAAACTCAGTTGGTGTCATCTCCCAGCAAAGACACTGAAAGTTCCCTACTGGAAAAAGAAATATTCCTCATCACATTCTCAGACTGTGGTAGCCTATTCCTGTATTGGACTGGCCTGTGTGTGGGTGGTAGTGATGGGTAGGGTAGGAGCATGTAGAAGGATGAGGAGCAATAGCCAAGGAGATGGGGAGCAGGAGGTGGAGAAGACCAGGATGTATGAAGAGTTGGAGACAGTGAGGGGAAGAGGATGAGGTGAAAAACAGAAAGGAAGACAGGGAGAGAGGCGATGAGGAATAGAAAGGAGGAAAAAGAAGAGGAGGAAGAGGAAGACGAGGAGGAGAAGGAATTCCAGTACATTCAAAATCCTGTTCCAAAGAAGGTCATTAGTGTTTCATGGACAAGTAAGAGGACACTTGGAAAGAAAAAGAAAGGGACACCTGGAGAGGGCCAGAAATTTTACTTCAGGGCAGGAAACTCCAGCCACCAGAGAAGAGCAAGTGGATTTTGTGGAGACGTAACACACTCTTCCATGTTTCATTCCAAAGTGGATTTAATGTCATTCTCCAAGATGGAGATGCAAAGAGTCAGGCAGATACAATGTGAATCTGGGGAAACTCCTCCAGCAGCATATTAAGGGTACTTGAGTCCTGTCTGATGTGAAGAAATGCCTGGGAAGAAAATCATCAGGAACAGTGGAGGCTGGGAAAAGACTTAGCTGACTTCAGTAAGTCAGAGTGCTACCTTTGGGAGGTTCCATAGTGTGAAGGTCGCCTCTCTGTATTCTGAATCATGTGATCTGAGCTCATGTCTCCATGGGACCTTCCCATCAAAGTACAGATAAATTCGTCTTTTACTTTGATGTCAGAAGTGATTCTGGAAAGGAAAGTTGCACCTCTGCTATAGTGTGAATGAGATGGGAATTCCACCCCTGAACCTTTCATTGTGTCCTTCGTTCTGGCCTGCCTCTTTTTTGAAAGTCAGAGTCATAGAAACTGGTTTATCAGACTGGCCCCAACTACAGGGAAATCAAGGACACATCGAATAATGGTGACTGAGTCTGGGGTGCCCCTGTCATCAAAGGGCCTTTCTGGCCTCATGTAATTGTAGGGCTATGTCCCACAAAGGAGCCAGCAACCCAAAAAGTGTCCAGCACCTCCTTAGTGGGAGCCTAGGGGCTTGGGGTTAATGGTGTATCCTAATAAAAAGGCTGCTACCACTAAATACTAGAACTTAGAATTTCCTTCTCTCAAGTAATTGGTCTGTTGCCCTGTGTCCCTTTGAAATAACATGATTAATAAAGGAAAACATGCTTTTAGGATTTCTTTTTTCCTTCATCCCTTGGGGTGGTGCAGCTTTCACTGTCCTGATGGTGGGTCTAACACTAATCGGGCATGCTTCATTCATTTGCATCAGGTCCTTTTCAGCAGCTGCAAAGAAATTCTATCCTTCATGTGTCAACAGATGATGAATAGACGCTGATCCTATTCTAAATTTTGACACTTCTCTACAGCAAATTGCCTCTGTTCATCCTCTAAATATGCAAATGTTTGGAATTCATACTGGGATCCCAGCATCTATGGAGAACAGGGATTCCCAACCCACAGCGGGTTCCTTCCTTGACACAGGACATCAGATAAGCAGCTCTGGGAGTCAGTCCTGGACTGTGTGGTTGCCTAGAGAATACAAATATCTGGTCAAAAATCCCAAAGGACCTTAGACCTTGCTAAAATAGTCACCAAATTTCTCCAGGTTTAATTTTTCAGTTGTTGCAAAGACTGAAATGCAAATGTGTTCTCAAGGACCATGTTACACGGTCTGAAATGAAAAAGAATGAGGGCATATGGAAGGTAGTTGAGGGCAGAAAGAAAGAGAGGTGAGGGGCAGGTCGGTTAAAGGGACAGAAGGAGGTAGGGATGGCAGAGGGTCTCGGAGGGCAGGAGCCAGGCATTCACCTGACAACTAAGTTACTGCTCTCCATCACTCAGGTTTCTCACTGTGGAACATTCTTGCAGGTGGCTTGAATCCCATATTGGTGTCCTGAGCCTGTAGCCCTGCTGGAGCACCCCATCCTGTTTGTCTGGTGTTTGTCCTTGCAAAATTTATTTTCAATGTTTAGGAGACAGACTGGGGAGCAATTAGTTACTTGGAGTGAAGTCCAGACCTTGTTGAATCCCTTGGAGCTCACTGGCAAGGAAACTTATTTTCCCATTTCTCCTCTTGCATGACAACTGCTTACATTACAGGGCTTTCTGAAGACCAGGATACTCAAGACCACAAGGGTACCCAAAGACTAGTTCTGATGGGAGATGGCATGGCTGAGCTGACTGTCCATTTTCAGGGCAAGGACATGGGGGTCAGGCCAAGAGACTGAGCAAGGGGACCAGACAGGTTAATCAACAGCAATGCAGGTGTTCCTTTTTGGAATACTTGACCCCCAAATCAGGTTCTCTACCTCCTCTCCCTAAGAACACTTTACTGGAACAATTCATATACAAACAAAACTATAAGTCAATAGCACACAGCTTTCAGAACCCTTATCTGAAAGGCCATCTTGAGTTGTCAATTGCCAGGGCAGCCTCACTCCCTATCCAGACCTGACCTCAAGATCTTATTCTGCCTCAAACACAAGAGGACTCTCCTTTCTTTTCCCACCAGAACTGCCCTAGCTCAGGCCACACCTCTGCCTAGTGAACTGGACAGCCTCCTTACCAGTCTCCTCAAGTTGGAAAGGGCAGATTCTCCTCAACTTACAGCTCCTATGACCCCACAACAGCTGTGTGTGACTCCAATTCATACAGGAATATTCATGGGCCATATGCTCCAAATTTTTAATTGTGCCCTGACTACTTCCTTCACTCTGTATTTTCATGACAGAACATGATTTTCTTCCTCTTATCTCATTTTGCCTACCAGTATTCCAAGATTTGCTTCTTTCTTTCTTGGAACTATCTCTATTTAGACAGTATATTACTGATTCTGTTTATGAAGATTACCTACCCTCACCTGCTCAAGAAGAGAATGCCTTGCTTAAGCTGGACCAATCAGATTCCGTATTTATCTGCCATTGTCTGAGCTACAGACATAGTGATAGGAAAAGGAAAAATGGAATATCTTTGCTGAAAGGCAGAGAAAAAATTTTTAAAACTCCCAGCACCAGTTAGGGACATGATGGAGTCCAGTCTGCCTTGTGTATTGACAGCTGGAGATGGTAGGGAAGATACAGGAAAAAGAATAGAGCCTGATTGCAAAGTCATATGTCCATTAAAAATAAAAACTAAATATGGATGGTGCTCCATAAGGAGCTGAGAGACCTGAATTAGAAGTTCAAAGTAGAAATGTCTCAACTGCTGTGGAGAAGTTCGCTGATCATCTATCTGAATTTTTTTAGATGGACATGGAGTCTCTGGATGTGCACAGTCAAACCACGATGAATCTCCAGCAGAATCAGAGCTTAACTGAATATCTATAGCTGGTGTGAACCTCCCCAGGCCCTGCAAGGGAGTCCATATGCCAAGAGAGAAGATGTGGGAGGAAGCATAGGGGAATACAGCATAACTGTCAGTCAACTTTAAGGAAGCCAGCAGGTGTCTCATTTAGTGCCACACATGTTGCAAAGGATTTCTGTAATCTATCATATCCCACAAAGACTGAAGGGTAATTTTGCCAAAAGCAAACACAGAACAAATAGACTCAGACTTTCTAGTGAGCACCCATTCCTGGGTGGATCAATGAGAAATTTTAACCATGTGGGAGAGCACTCCAGAGTGGAGAAATGCAGTGTCCCAAGCCCACCCCAAAAGCACACACTTGGCTCCTTGCATGTGTCCCTCTTTCTCCTTCTTTCTTCTTTGGCTCCCTCGCACCTTTTGGCTTGTTAGTGTCTCTGCTCCTTTCTCCTTTTGATGGGCCCTCAGCCCTCTTTCTTTTTATACCTCCGAAGTGAGGCCTCCCAAAAGCAGTCCACTTTTCAGTTATTTGTGATGACAGAAAGTTCCAGACAGAAAATTAAAGAAAGGTGCTCTCTGGCACCTGGCTGAGAACGTTTTAATAAAGTAGGAAGGGCATTCAAAATTCTCATCCAATTGGTATGTGATTAGAAGAGAATAGAAATAAAGTGCTTATGACCTTCTCCAGGGGTGTCTCCCTTCAGCACGGTACTGTCAGAAAGAAGGCAGAGCCCCAGAGTCCGGACATGATGCTTTGAGATGCACAGGCTGGTCTCACCACAGAGAAGTTTTGAAGCAGGGAACTCTAGATTCTAGGCCCCCATAGGCTGAAATCCCAGGTCCAGGTCTACATTTTCAGTGAGTTCTGGCTGCAGGGGATTTTCCAGGGTTTGCAACAAGTTCAGGACAACTATGGGCCCTGCTGGCCTCAGCAGAGACTCAGAAGTTTGGGATTCTGGCATCCAGCAGGTGAAATTGAAGGAAAACAATAGGAAAGAATTAACAACTGAACTTCTATATGATCCAGTAATTGCTTTTTTAGGAATGTATCCAGAGGAACACAAATTACTCTACCAAAAAGACATATATATATATATACTGCAGCACTATTCACAATAGCAAAAACAAAAACATGAAACGAACCAGGACTGGATAAAGAAAATATGGAACATGTACACAGTGGAATATTATGCAGCCATAGAGAAGAATACAATCATGGCCTTTGCACAACATGGATACCACTGGAGAGCACCATCCTAAGTAAACTATCACAGAAACAAAGAACTGAATGCCACGTGTTTCCAGTCATAAGCTGGCCCTCATCATAGGTCACATGAGCACAAGTTTTGGACCAGCAGATACTGAACACTACAAGGTGAGGGATGGAGTGAGGGGACACATGTCAAAACTCTAGGCACCTGGTCTACTAACAATGGAAAAGAGTGCCAGCCAGAAGCTCAAATTATACATGCATGCAAATTATGCATGTAATAAATCCTCACTTGTACCCCACAAGTCTAATATTAAATTAACTTTAAGCCGGGCTCGATGGCTCAGCCTGTAATCCCGCGCCTTTGGGAGACTGAGGTGAGCCTGCGGGTTCAAGATCCGCCTGGGCAGGCGAAACCTCATCTCTACAATAAAATTTAAAAATTAGCCAGGCGTGGTAGCGTGCACCTGTAATTCCGGCTACTCGGAAGGCTGAGGCAGAAGGATTGCCAGAGCCCAGCAGGTCGAGGCTGCGGTGGCCAGGAGTGGCCACTGCACTCCAGTCTGGGCGACAGTGAGACTCCAATTAAAAAAAAAAAAAAAACTTTAAAACTAAAGCTGTGTTCAGTAATAATACTGAAATTAAAATACAAATAAATATAAGAAATATATTTTCAATAATTCCCCTAAATATTTGGAAAATAAATTAAGTACTTAAAAATTACACATGCATCAAAGAAAAAACACAAGAGGAATTAGAAGTTGTTTTGAATGTAATGAAAGGTATTGCACAGGTGTAAATATTTTGCAAATATAAAAAGAGTGGTATTGTGGTTGTGTGTATGTGTTTGTTCTGCTATGGCTAGCATAGTGTGTCTAGATCACAAGTCTAGAGTAACTGTCCCTAAGAAAAGGCCAGAGGAACTACCTAGCATTTGACCAGATCTGGAGCTATTCTGAGCTCTGAGAGAATCTTAAGGTTAGCTGCCATTTTCCAAGTGAAATCCAGGGACTCTACACTTTTAAGATTTGTTGGATGTCCTTCTCTATTCTTGTTGCTGTTGCGTGTAGACTAACAGACAAAAGTTGATACCCTGATTACAGAAATAGAAAAAGACATATTATTTGAACATTATCACCCTCAGTAGTGGTCTCACTGTAAGTGGGAATGTCCAGTTGAAATACCTACTGTTTAAAACTGGTTGTGAGAAAAATTTGAAAGCTTGTGTTAACAGTTTCAATCACTGTGCTCTTAGATTGAATTAATTGATTAATAACTGGGGACTCCATCAAACAGTTTTTGAGACAGTTAATGGAGAACTCAATTACTCAACTTTGTATAACTTAGAAAAGATAGCTTAGTGTTTCTCTAAACTTCTGCAGTGCTTTTTTGTTTGTTTGCTTCGTTTTCTCATTTTTTCCTGATTCTATGATCCCATGCCCAGGTGTATATATTTTTGCCATGAAAGTTCATATCAATACAGAATTCACCCTATTAGTACTATTCAATTGGGCATTGCCTATTTCTAATGGTACTTCAAAAAAGAGTCACCATTGTATGTAGTCAAATTATGCCTAACTGTGGATTTGCTTTGTGATAGCCATGCTTATTCCTCCTCTTGGCCCCTCCTCCAAGTTAAGTAGTATATCTGAACTGGCTCACTCATTGCTAATAAAATGTAGGACAAATGGGTAGTAAATGTAAATAGGGAACAGGAGAGCAAGCAAAAAGCATGCACATAAGTACATTATGATTCCAGAAAGGAGTGTAAATATGCTATTTCTAAGAATAATACAGTCAGGAGTGGTGGTTCGCACCTGTCATCCTTGCACTTTGGGAAGATGAGTTAGGACACTTGCTCATGCCTGGGAGTTTAGGTCATCCTAGGCAACACAGGGAGACCACCTCGTTACAAAACATTTTTTTAATGGGCAGATGTGTTGGTATATGCCTGTAGTCCCAGCAACTAGGGAGGCTGAGGCCAAAGAATAGCAAAGAATCTCAGGACTTCGAGGCTGTGGTGACCTGTGATCGTGCCACTGTACTCCAGCCTGGGCAAAAGAGAGCCCCCCAACTGAAATTTAAAAAAAAAGAATAACACACTTAGAATACCTCTGAAATCCACCACTGAATAATGAGCAATGCTGGGAGAAAACATTGCACCCTTTCTCAGAGAAAGAAACTTGAACAACTGCTGACTAACTAACTGTCTCTAAAAACTTCACCTGGATATTCTGGGTTGGGGGTGGAAGGCAGCAGTGCTTATTTTCTATTGCTATTTTGTGCCTTCAATGGAAGTTGGCCTAATGAGACAGATACATGTTCCAGACAACTGTTCGTGTGAAGACCTAGATATGAACCTTCCTGGAAACATATTATGTTTTTACTATTGGAAGAGTCCTTAAGTATGAAGTGGCTTTAGGATGATGTGTCTTGTCTGTGTAGAACACCTTTTGGGAATTCAGTTAGAGGAGTCTGTAGATTTATGCTATCCCAGTCCCTAGGAAATGGTCACCTGAGACATGAGTTATCTGTTTACAAATGAAAGTAAATCAAACCATGTTCCTTTTGTATAAGTGATAACCTTATATATTACTCAGAGACTGCATATACTCAATCTGGGCTACAGCTTGTATTATCTGAGAAGAACTTTCTTGCAATTAGTACAGGTGGGTTCAAAGTTCTTGTCCTGCTTATGCTTCACAATGAATTTTATTATTGAAAATGTTAATAAACTTGATATTGGTTAAAATTTATGATTTTTATGGGTTTGATTTGACAAACAGTGGTTTGTGTTATCCCCTATTTGAGTGAAGGTTTTTTATACAATGTCTTGACATTTCTTAAAATGGCTATTGCTGGCCAAAGTCAAAACAGAATAATCAGTACACAAAGTGATTGTCAGATCATGTAGGAAATATTTACAAGGCTTTATGGCCAAAAGTTCTCCCAAAATGTCTTCAAAAACCATATAATGTTCCTTCTCATTTACAACTCTAAAGGCCAAAGTCACCGCCAGCATAATTTAAAATACCTTTGCTTTAAACAGATTTATTCATTGCTTGTTTCTTTTTCTTTTCCCATATTTTTGGTATCCTAAACTCCCTCCTCATGACTGTATCTTTATTTGTCATCACCCATGCCTGTCTCTAAGTAATGTTTACTTTTAAGTAAAATTGACTTCAAATGAGACATTGGAAGTATCCAACTCCAACTCACATAATGACTTTCTCAAACTCTAGGTACTTTAACCGACCAGGGCCTCTTCATCTATAATATACTAAGCTGTATTTATCACTGTGTTGATATAAAACAATACCTTATTATTACGTGTTAAAGCATTTTCTTTGATCTGAAGAAACATTATTTTTCTTTTGATTTGAGAATAAACTAAAACATTTCAATAAACTGCAGTTCCTATGGCCCGAGTCTTAGCTGGTTCTGGTGCTATATGATAATTCTATGAATTTTGTGGCTATAAAAAACATAAATTTATTTTTCACAGTTCTAGAGGTGAGGAATTACCAGATGAAGGCACTGGCAGATTCAATTTCTAGTGAGAGCTCCTTTCCTGAATCACAGATCACCCATTTTCTGTATCATCTCAAGATAAAAGAGTCAAAGCATCTTTCTGGGGTCATGGATCCCATTTATGAGGGTTCTGCTCTTATAAACTATTAACTCTTGTAATTGCCCAGTTCCTAACCATCACCTTGGGGCTGGGATTTCAACTTAAGAATTTGGGGGAGACAGAATCATGCAGACAATAATAATCTCTGTGTGCCATCCAGAGATGAAAAAGGCAGAGAAAGAGATTGGGGAGATAAGATAAGGGAGGACAATAGAGGAGAAGAATAAGAGGAGAAGAAGCTGAATAACAGTGTTTCCCTTCCCTGCTTCCAGAATGTTAGCCCTTCTCTCTGGCACACACCCTAACCTTATCTTGTGTATGTATCCCACCCTGGTCGCTTTCCCTAGCTGTTTTTGAAACAGTATGGAGGCACCTGAAAACATTTAAAATAGAGCTATCATACAATCCAGCAATCCCACTTTGGGTTATATATTCAAAGAAAATGAAATCAAAATCTCTCTCTCTCTCTCTCTCTCTCTCTCTCTCTCTCTCTCTCTCTCTCTATATATATATATATATATATATATATATATATATATATACACACACACACACATATATATGATCATTTCCTGTATAACACACACACACACACACACACACACACACATATGGAGAGAGAGAGAAAGGAGAGAGAGAACAATATTTTTCAGCCATAAGAAAGGAAGAAATCGTGTTATTTATCCCCAAAAGCTAAGCAAACTAAGTTAGACATAGAAAGATGAGAACTACATGATCTCACTTATGCATGGAATCTGAAAAATTTAAATTCCTAGAAGAAAGAGTAAAGCGATGGTGGAGGAAATAGGAGATGTTGGTCAAAGGGAAAAAAGTTTAAGTTATGTAGGATGAATGAGTTTCAGAGAGCTAGTGTACAGCATGGGAACTATAGTTAAGGTTGTAACGCACACTAGACGCTAAAAGATAGATCATAAGTGTTCACACCACACTAAATAAAAAAGTAACTATGAGAAGAGATAGATATGGTAATTGGCATGGCTGCAGTAATTAATTAGCTATGTATATGTATATCAAAACATCACTTTGCACACCTTAAAAATTTACAATCAGAATACAATTTCTTTTCTTCTTTATTTTAAGGCACATATCATTCTTTTAATCAAGTCGCCATATTTAAAATCCACACAGAACACAAGCAAATCTCCCAGCAAGTAAATAGATCTTCTTCAAAATACACCAAAATATATTTGATTGGCATTAAAATATGACTTCCTCTAAGTGAGTTACCAGTGAAACATTTGATATAATCAACAGAATGCTATTTTTCTCAATTTTCAAATATTGTTTTCTGTCTTACAAAATTATTATTAAATTATACATGGGAAATCACATTTTTATCTTTATTAACAGTATCCATATTTTCCAGTTATCTGGGTGATGATTTAAGGGGAAATGGCCCTGAAAATGGAGAGAAGACCCTGTTCCAAACTAATAATAACAGTATTTTGGTGCTTTGGAAAAGAAAATTAAAATTAAAATATCCTGGATGTAATGATGACCAATCTTTGTTGTTCATTAGTCAGATCTTCTCAAAAGAGAGTTCAGCAGGTAGAAACAATTACCAGTTACTGTCCTGTGTTTATTAATCTTTGGAGATATAAATTCAGCTGCTGTGCTCATTTTATAGTATGTTCTAAAAAGCTAGTGCAAAATAAATTAGAAACACAGATTTTTTTTTGAGTTAGAGTCTCACTCTTTGTTGCCCAGGCTGGAGTGCAGTGGCGTGACCACAGCCACTCCAGCCTCAACCTTCTGGGCTTAGGTGATCCTTCCACCTCAGCCTTCCAAGCAGCTGGAACTGCAGGCACACACTTTTGGAAACTACAGCCACACTGTTATTTTAAATTTTCCTTTAAAGTAACATTTACATTACATCAACTAATATAAACTAAATAGCAAAAAATGTGAAAGCCTCTACACTGAAGACAACAAAACAGTGCTGAAAGTAATTAAAGGCCTTTGGAATAGTGGGTGCGTGTTCTAGTTTTTTAGGAGTGTTTTTGCTATGTAAGGATACTTGCAATTTATTTGAAGTTCTGCTTTTCCATTTCTGCAAAAAAGGCCACTACAACGTGGATAGCTGACACTGAATCAGTAGTTTGCCTTGAGTTGTTTAACCATAAAATGTTTTCTAACCATGGACATAATGGAGTACTCACAGGCTACATCCACAGCAAAGCAGGCCTGCTGTTCCCCAAATGAGAACAAAGTACTCCTACATGACTGTTGGGTGTCAGACACGTCATGGTGAATTGTAGGCATCAAGTAGCAGTCATCCACCAAATCCTGTAGGCTCATCCTGCCCTTCCACTTCTGGCAGCCCCCTGGGATCCTGCTGGGGGAAGAAGACTTAAGATAAACACCAAAGGGGACTGAAACCACCGTGCTCAGCTGGTTTCAAAGGAAGGCCTACAAGTGGGACCACAGAAGCAAAGGATAGTCCCCTAGGAGTGATAGAACAGTCCTTTCCTATCTGAGGCAGGAGACAGAGCAGCAGATGCTCAGAGCATTGGGAAGCCAATAAGCTGAGAAGGAAGGACATGGAACTCTCCCTGTATGAAACAACCACATTACACAGTGCACATGCAGGAACAAAAAGGTGTATTTAGTACTTTTGCACAAACTGTGCTGAAATCAAACTCCCTGGTCAAATGAACATGGTTCTTGAGTCTTCAGAGACTCTTCAAGATATTATACACTCAACATCCCTTTGTCACAATATTATAGCATGATACTAATTTTTTATACTTTCCTCTTATCAAATGCTAGCAAATGTGGTGGGGCCACAGAAGCAGACATCAGATATACATCTCAACTACCCTTTAAGGAAAACAGACAGAAAAAAAAGAATGCAGAAAAGGTCTGTGATTGATTAGGCCACCTGAGTCCACTGAATACAGATTCCTAAAAATGAGAGCTATGAATAAAAGGGGAAAATAAAAATGCAGGCATTCAATAAAACATGCAATGTTAATAACACTGATATTCATGGTTGCAGTACAGAGGGAATAGGTATATATTCATCAATTTTTTTATTACTTGCATCTGAAGTTTCCAGATGTCAACGATGAATTAAGTGTCATTGAACTTTCTTTTTTTTTTTGAGTTGGAGTCTCACTCTGTCACCCAGACTGGAATGCAGTGACACACTCCTGGCCACCGCAACCTCAACCTGCTGGACTCCGGTGATCCTTCCGCCTCTGCCATCCAAGTAGCTGGAACTACAGACGTATGCTATCACACCCGGATAAATTTTTATTTATCATAGAGACAAGATCTCATCAATTTGCCTGGGTGGGTCTCGAACCCACAGGCTCAGGCAATCCACTAGAATAGGCCTCCCAAAGTACTGGGATGACAGGCTGAGTCACTGAGTCTGGTCGTCATTGCACTTTCAAAGTTACCTGGAGCATGTTAGCTCTTGAACTTGTCCTCCTTTCGATCATTTCTATTATCTTCAAATGACTCAGAGACAGACACATTAAACAGATTCCCTTACACATAAGCAATCCATGGTCCAATCCAAACACAAGAACGTCACTTCAGTGTAAGAAAAGGGTACAGTGAGAGAAATTTTTCAACAGATGATATCATGTAATGATAGAAATGGCTTGGTTTTCTTCACTGAACCTAGAGGCAAAATTTCCCCATCCTGGTAGATCATTATCCAAATATCATCTCTCCTGAATCTGTGCAACACTTTAAGCAATGTTATTCAAACAAATGCTAAGCACACACCCCAAAGGCTTTCTAGGAAAAAATTGCAATATCCAGCTTTCTGTCTTCAAATGCTCAGATGATTCACAGTTTAGAAGATTTTAGAAACAGAAATTAGAGTTATGGAAGAAACTTATAAAAGCTTGAATCAAAGTGAATCTTTGGTGTTACCCAGAAACATCAGACATTCATGACATCTAAGAGTAAAAAACCCAGTCTGCTTCCAGAAATACTTCAGCAAGTCAACAGACTGTGTAACTACTATAAGCCAACATAGAAGATATAGAGAATTGGGCAAGGTACAGTAGAACCTAGGTAACAACAGAAAGGTAGAAAAATACGCTACTAGCCTTGGGCAGGCACAACACCTCATGGATCATTGTTGGGGAAAGAAACATATAAGGAACACAATAGCAGAGAAGCAAAATCAATTCAAAGTCACAGGTGTGACATATAATACATGGGCTTGCGCTGGACAGGTTGGTATGAATATATTACACCTTCAGGATGGGTAACCATCCTGAAAATGAAACCAGGAAGACCCAGGTATGATCTAAGATGAGAAAGAAAACAAAGTTTGCTGATCGACCCATTGTCTGTGCAGTAGACTCAATTCTAAAGTGATTCAAATAAATATTCACACCTAACTCCAGCACACAGTATGACATCTCTCAGTCTAGTTGAGGTTTTGGGGTGTGATGATTACAAGTCTACTTGGGAAACCTTTTGGATATTTACAATGGAATACTCATGGATTACATCAAGACCCAAGCAGACTTTTTGTTTCCCCTCTAAAGAAAGAGTTTTCCTATAAGACTTATTGGAATTCAACAGGCCAAAAAATCTGGAAATAGTTGAGTAATAGTCATCACATGACAAATGAAACATTGTAAGAACTGTCACCTCTGGGAGTTCCCCCACTGAGTCTGTTGAAGTTGTAAGGATGAAAGATTAATCAAAAATAAATTATATGCCACAAAACTCTAATTGAATTAGGTGGGAGGCGTATAGGAGTGGTTGTAGAACAAAATGGTGACAACCTATTCAAGAATAAAAAAGATTTTCTTCTTGGTGGAACAGAGTGTGGATACATGGAAAAGATTTATGGGAAAAGGGAATGTACTTAGTCAATTTTACAGATTATAAATTGATGAAGAAGGAGAAAAGACATTCTCTATTACTACTCTCATGACACACAATATTTAAAAATAACTAAAATAGTCAATGATTTGCCGTAAAGTGTTGAAAATCAGCATGCAATAACCACATAGATATAGCATTAGAGGCATTTTGTGAGTTTCAAATACTTTTGCATTCTGGCCTCTTTATCTCCATATTGTGACTTGCTATTATTACTTTCTTAGTTGCTTTTCCTGTTATCAAGCCTGCAAACCTGATGAAGACCAATAGGCGAAAAGCAAAAAGGCATCACACTGATTTACCCACAAGAGAGAAGCAATGTTTACAGAGAATCTCTAGTCACATGAATTCATCTCAGTCAAGCAATGAGGTTACTAGATGCAAGAGGGAAGGAGAAATGGAAATGTATGCAGAACCCACAATGAAAACAATAAACATTATGAACAGGGAAAATTTGGGCCTGACTGGAAAATGAAATACAGATATTTGGTACACTCTGGTCTTTCCTGGACATGGAATCTCCAGGTGTCAGCACTCTTCTAAGGCTCTACTCATTCCTCAGACTTACCAGGAGAATGATGAGCCTTGATATTTCATGTCCTCTGCATCGTGTAGGTTTCCTACAAATAAATTCAGACAATGGTCTGTCACATTAAGCAGATTCCTCTCCAGAAATGTCCCAACCACTATCTACTGCCAACATAGGGACATTAATCTCCCAATGTGAGAAAATGAAAATTTAAGGGTTATATTCCAAAATACCTGAGATCATGCCTTGAGACAACAGTCTCAGTTGATTTTGGTGAGTTGGTGGCAAATCTCCTTTTTCTTATAGGTTGTCATCCCAGTATCATCTGCCCTGTGTCTAGGCACTGATCTAATATTTTACCCCACAGATCATAGGTCAGCAGCCCACCTGCCTCAATCAGGAAAAAGTGGAAATATTTTACTTTATCTCAGCAAGTGTCCTGCTTGTTCACAGTTGAGAGGTTTTTCACAACTGAGATTCAAGTGATGAAGAGAATATGCCTTCAGGCTAAATGAATATCTGGGGTTATAGAGAAACATTGGTGACTTGTGACCATTGAGAGTGACAAGGCTTCATCTTGTATCCAGAAACAAGTCAGCAATGCAATACACAACTTAGTTATAAACACAACTCACTAAACATAGATCACAGGGCTAAGTTTAGTGAAACCTGTGTGACAACCTCAACAGAGATTTAGACAAGGATGCCACTGCCTATTGTCAGGCCAAGAATATTTTTTTAAATGCTGAGTAAAAAAAAAAAACTTACAAGAAACTTTAGAGCTGGCAAGAGACGTTGGATTCCAAATGGCAGGTCTGATAAATAACTTTTAAGGATGCCCTACATACGTGGGAGTGAATTAATCACTCCTGTCTGGGATCCAATGTACTGAAAGTGGAGTAAGAGTGGCACATAATGTCCTGAGACTAGAAAGACAGAGATTGCTGACCCACTCATGTTCATGGTCAAACACCACTCTACAGTCTGATTCAAAACATGTGTCTGTGATACCTGGCTACCAAATAACACCTGTCAGCCCAATCTAGAGGAAGGGGTCCAAGGACTATAAATTCTACCTGGGAAATCATTTGCAGCTTTATAATTTTTACCATATTGTACTTACAGATGACATCGAAAACCAAGATAACTTTTCATATGTCCACTGAGGACAGAGTTCTCCTATGAGACCAGTAAAAGTTCAACAGATCAAAAGCACTTGAAGGGGTCGAATGATGTTCATCCCATAATGTATGAGAAATTTTATGAACTTTTGCCTGTAGCAGCTCCCCATGGAGCCTACTGAGGTAGGAAGAACAAAAAGCAGACAAAAAGAAATAAGGTACCACAAACTTTTAGCTGATTTTGATGGAAGACATAAAAGAATGGTTGCAGAATAAATGGCACAAACTTAATCAGACAAACAGAAAAACGATCCCTTTTCTTGGTGGGACACAGGTGGCATATATGGGAACAGATATAAGAAGGAGAGATATATGGGCTCACTCAAATACCAAATTACAAACTGAAAAGGTATGAGGAGGGATACTCTGTACTGATAATGTATGGATGACTACAGCAGAGGCTTCCATGGTTTGCCTACAATGTGTGGAAATTTCTATGTGGTAGACATAGGTAAATAGCTTTATAGGCATTCCCTACCCTCCAAAACCTATTGCCCTCATATTTGATGTGCTATGATTTTTTTTTGTATTTGATTTTCTTGTTGTCAAAATCTTGAAAATATACTGAGAATCTATAGGCCAAAAGCAAATAGGCCTCACACTGATTGACCTGCAAGAGAGAAGCAAGGCTTGCAGAGAATAATTGCTCACTGGAATTCGCTTGAGCCTGACAACTCTGGGTTATTAAATTTAAGAGAAAAGACAAAACAGAAACATATTCAAATGCAACAACATAAACAGAAATATAACCAATAATATCCTTTGGGTGGCTGAAAGGATGAAACTGAGATAGTACCCTGTGGTTTTCTTGGATCCAAAATCTCCAAGGTTCAAAACTGTCCTAAATGTCCATCATACCTCAGACTAACCAGTGTCATGCTGGGTCTTGGTATTCTAGGTTCCAGGCATCATATAGATTCCTGACAAGTGAATTCAGATGAGGGTGCATCACATTAAGCAGACCCCTCTCCAAATATAACCAATTTAACAACCACTTTCAACACAAAGACATCAAGCTCCTCAGTGTGAGAACAGGATATTTTAAGTGTGTCACTACAGAGGGCCTGAGGTCAGAGCTTGGGGAAATTGTCTTGGTTGGCTTTGCAGAGCCAAGGGGCAAAATCTCCTTGTTTGGGCATGTCATCCTCCCAATATCATCTGTCACAATTTTGTGCACAGACGAATCTTTTCCCCCAGAGATCCTACATAGCCACCCATCTGCCTTCTAGGAGGAAAATGGCAATATTTTGTCTCCCTTCGCAAGTACCCTGCTTGTTCATAGTTGAGAGTATTTTTATAACTGAGATCAGAGTGATGGACAGAATTTGCCTAACCCTAGGTATAAATGAATCTCTGGGATTACATAGAAAATTGACTATTCATGGCATTTGCAAGTGTCAGAGTTCAGAGCCAAACGCTCTTCCTGGAGATTGGATTCTGACAGGAGTGACGGGGGTTGTGCCCAGCATGCTAGGTAATGGTCTGCAGTTGTAATAACAGAATTAGGAGGAGGGGGTATTTGGACTCTTGTGAGCCCATGTCCTCTAATTGGCTAGATTATGGTGATGCACAAAGCCTACTGGTCTCCTTTGGAGGTCACTACCAATAGGGACCACTCCCTCGCCATTTATTCTTGTATTTCTGTACCTTTGTGATACAATACCACAGTTCCTATCTCTTTCCCAATTTGTCCTCTCACTGTTCTTCCTTTCTGTGTATAAAATCACAAAGGCAGAAATAATTTCCCAGCTGATTTGCCTTTTGTAGTGGTTGTTACAAAGTCACCTCAATTTCTCTTTAAGTTAAAATACATCTCAAAGCCTTTCCGCAAGTGAAAGATAGCTAACTTTGAGATAGTCATGATGTTCTTTTCTGAATTTTCTGCATTTTTTTCTGAATCCACTAAAAAATGTAGAACCTAAAATGGAATATAATACCAAGTGAATGAGTAATTCACTTTTTGAAATGTTTTCTCCCTTTTTCAACATTTTTCTTACTGTATCCCACTGTTATGTTGGTTTCTGTATGCTTACTGGGTCAACATGTTGGCTTTTCCTCAACTTAAGATGGGTTTGACATCTCTACCTCCTAAGCTTCTCCTCTGTGTATGGGTTGGTTTATTCCTAAAGTCACACAATGCTACATTTCGTTATATTCAGCTATAA
Organism: Carlito syrichta; assembly: GCF_000164805.1. Taxonomy (NCBI): domain Eukaryota; kingdom Metazoa; phylum Chordata; class Mammalia; order Primates; family Tarsiidae; genus Carlito; species Carlito syrichta. Next base: position 53,294 of record NW_007090572.1, read on the forward strand.
TGTCATTCTAGTCCCCAAAGGACTCTTTTCAAGATACCAAGTAATCTAAATCATTTATGCGGATCTTCTGAAAACATGCAATGACCATCTCTTTTGGGAAGTCTTGTAGATCTGACGCCATCTTGTTGTTTTCAGCTAGTTTCCCTATGTTAAATAGAACAGACCCATGAGCAGTTTTTATAGAATATTGTTTAAATCTTGATAGTTTTTTTGTTTGTTTTTGTTTCTGTTTTTTTTTTTTAAGTGGGTCTAACATTGTTGACATATGGTTATATTCCACTAACAGAACATGGCAAAATCAAGGTCATGGGTTAATGTGATTGGCAATCTGTAGTTGGCATGGGCAGCTGACAGGGAAGTAAGATCATAGGGACACACAAGCAAGGAGCAGTGATCCATTAAACCAGTGGTCCCCAACTTTTTTGGCTTCAGAGATTAGTTTTGTGGAAGACAATTTTTCCATAGAATTGGAGGGAGGAGGTTGTTTCCAGGGTGATCCAAGCTCAATACATTTATTGTGCACTTTATTTCTCACTATTCCATTGCAATGCATAATGAAATAATTATACAACTCACCATCATTCAGAATCATTGGGAGCCCTGAACTTGTTTTCCTGCAACTTGATGTTCCCATCAAGAGGCGATGGAAAACAGTGACACCCGAAGTGTGTTGTTTATATTCAGTCTACTCCACAATCACGCTGTTGTTGCATTCACTGCAGTAAACCCTGCTTCACAAAGATAGGTTGTTGGAAATGAAAGCAGGCTGTTGGAAATGAAAGCAGGCTGTTGAGTGATGATCTGACAGGAGGTGGAGCTCAAGTGGTGATGCAAGCAATGGGGTGTGGCTGTAAATACAGTTGAAGCTTTGCTCATGTACACACCACTCACCTTCTTTTGCATGGCATGGCTCCAAACAGGCCACCGACCGGTACCAGCCTTTGGTACCATGGTTCAAGCTTGGGCATCCCTTCCCTAAACTACTTCTTCACTTTCTCTGTTTTCCCACTTAGGTTCTAAGATTTGGAGCCTGAGATTTGGAGACAGTCCAATAGCCCAGGACTCTCTACTTCAGCTGCAGGACTTGAGAGTACAGTGGGTGTGACCACGGGTCACTGAGTATGCCTATGGAACAAGACTTCTCCTGCCTCACTCTCCCAAAGTGCTGGGATTGAAGGCATGAACTTGGACACCGAGCCCATATTTATTTATTCACTTATTCTCACTTTATTTATTTATTCATTTTATGGTCTCTGAAACTTTATTATACAAGCATAAAATGTTAAAGTAAGTTGTCATGCTTCTAGCCCATATCTTTCCCCCCTTATTGTTACTCTAAGCCTATCTGTGGCAGGCAAAAAGTGTTTGCAGAAAGGCACATAACTGTTTGGGGCTTATAACTTTTCAATATGAAGTCAAACAGAAGCAAGCAAAAAAACAAAGAGTGACATCAGTGAAGCAAGCTTTAAAATAAAGACAATATTTTTGCTTTAAATGACCTAGATCTTATCATTAGAAATACTCTTGGAAGCTTTCAAAGGATTGCTATTTCACCATGCATTTTCATTTATTTGTTTGGTATTTTAAAGTACAATTTCACCATATTTAAATGATTGTTTTCTCATGATTCTGGAAGAGTGACCAATAAATAAAGGTAAGAGTATTCATCACAGTATTATTTTCAGGACAGTGGTGTGCCCTCAGGGAGGACTGGCATCAAATTCACAACTCCTTCAACCTCGTTTTAACAATATATAAAGTAACTCTTTTTACCTGGAATTACAAAGGAATGTTGGAATATGCAAGAGAAATATGAAACTTTCCCTGACTGTATATGATTTACTCCCTATTAAACACCAATGATTCTTACTATGACTTTTGCCTATTTATAACCACAAATGTGTGTGTTTCAGAAGGGATTTTACTAACAGTTCTATTTAGAGAGATACATAGAAGCTATGGTTTAGGGTTTTCCCTCAGACTCAAAATTTTCTGATTATTATATTGACATTAAATTATAATACAAACAGAGCAATGCTTTCAAATCTCTGTAACAGCAAATAAGTTATTGGTTTGAGCATTTTTGCAAATTGTTCAAATGTTACAGAGTTATGAATTACAAGTAAGGATTTACTACATAAGGTTACTGAATGCAGGTGAAGTTTGGGTTTCTCGGTGTCTCTCACTACCCTTGATAGTGAACCAGGTACCCTTTTGGCTGTCACATGTCCCTTGTCTTCTTCCCTCCCTCCCCCTAGCACTGCCCAGTGACTGCAGATAGCACTCCTGTGCTCATGGAACTGAAATATACACAATGAAGTGTCATGCAGTCATAAAGAAAAACAAAACCAGGACCTTTGCATCAACTTCAATGTTTTGAGTTTCTAAAGACAAAGCACAGACTTTTGCTTTTATCCTGCATTTGTCCCCATTGGGCTGCTTGTTTTTTATTTATTTGTTTATTTATTTATTATAAAGATATGAGGTACAACTCAGGGTTAGGTATACAAGCGCTGATTATGCAGCTACCCTTGTTGATGAGGTGTGCCCCTCTCCCCCAGCAGTTTCCCTCAACTGGCAATCCCACCCCCTCTCCCCTAACAGTTTCCCACTACTGCCAATCCCTTTCTTATAGTATTATTATTGTTCAAGGTCCGCTTATAAGTGAGAACATGTGGTATTGTGTTCTTTGTTTCTGTGATAGATCACTGAATGTGATTGACTCCAAATGTATCCAAGTTGCTGAGAAGTCCATATGTCTTTCTTTATGGCTGCATAATATTCCATTATGTATATGTACTACATTTTCTTTATCCAGTACAGCTTCCAGGGGCAACATGGTTGGTTCCATGTTTTTGCTATTGTGAAGAGAGATGCAACAAACATACATGTGCAGCTATCTTTTTTGTAGAATGATTTGATTTCCTCCACGTATAGGCTGCTTGTTGTTCTCAGTGTGACCTGGCCTTGCTCCTGACAATTTTCCTTGTACTTCTGAGCCATCTCTATGTATTGTCTACTAACATCAGTGATTCTGATTATTTTTCAAGGCTCCCTGAAATGGGTACCAGAGCTAGGACGTCAGACACATTCTAGAGCTCAGAACCAAAAGTGACCCATATTTTGCAAGGGGAGCTGTTTTCTTACCAACCTGGAGTTGGTGATGATGTCCTAAGTTGGGAAGAAATGTTTTCCCTTTAATTCAGGGGTCTTTGCTTCATGTCTCAATGTCTGTGACCCGGTGACAACTTCCTGAACATGAGTGAACTTGCTAACTGTATGGTTTCCCGTTAGACGGCTGGATTATTTATGACTTCCTTACTTACTCATCTCTGCTGAAGTCTGAAATCTTAGCATCAGGATTCCTTTTCTCGCCATGTGAGAAACGTAGAGAAAACTGCTCCCATCACTGTGCAGAAAAAATAAACTTAATTTGTACTCTCAGGAAGCCTGAATTTTGATACAAGGGCTTTCACCCTTTTAACAGAGGATGGTGAATTGCTTCAGGCATATGTCTCCAAGGGCTTGAGTCTCTGCTGTACTCCAGATAAAGTTAAAATGGTGTCCTAGAGCCAGGTGTCTTAGAGTCCTTCAACTGTTGCTCCCCCGTTTTTAGAGACTGTGTTGAAAAAATCTTTGCTCTGCTTTGTCCTTCTCTGGTATGTTGGCTTTGGGGTCATGCTACACAGCTTGGCGGTACACAGCTCAGACTGATCAGAGCAAGAAACACCTGGGAAAGTCTGTCCAAATACAAGTTCACAGTTCTCATTGCTACAATTCTGACTCAGCATTTTGGAGGGGGCCTGGAATGTGTTTGTTAATGTCACTCGTGTGTAGTCACCATCAGCCTTACAGTTGATGAAATGATTCTCTCATATATATTATTATTGCTTTTGTTTTTCATAATCAAATTGTGAGAAAAGTCTTACTTTCCTTTGTGCTGCCAATAAAGAACCCAAAGCACCAAGAGTCGGAGCCATGCCCAAGTTCCCCTTGTTGTAAGTACCAGCACCAGATCTCAGGTTCAGTGCCCCCACCACTACCCATATGTTCCAATTCCATCATGTCAATTCTTTCCAAGTAGATGTTCCTGTATCCTATCCCTCATTTCTGAAATCAGTTAAATAATTAATTAAAAAAGAAGACCTCAAGAAGAAAACTGTTTTTCTTGTCACAAAAAAATGAACAGAAAAGGATTTAAGTACAGTAACATTTCAATGAGAATGTATAAAACATTCCTCTATTAGGATTACTAACAGTGACAGAACTCTGGCGTTGGAACAGGAAAGTCAGTTCTGATTCTTTTGAAGCAAATGACCTTGGACAACGTACTTAACTCGTTTGAACCTCACCTTCTTCCTTTGGGAAAATGAAGACGATAACACTGCTTGCTCAATGAAACCACACAGACGTTGTGAGGATAAGATTAAAAATATGTCCAGAAAAATAATCCAACAAAGTCTCAGCCCTGCACAAATATTACTGATGGGTTATATTGAAGTTCAATTATAAAATTGGCATGCATTTTAACACAACTTTGCAGTGTGACAAATACTATATTTTATTTTATTTATTTTTATTTTAAAGACGTGGGGTACAACTCAGGGTTAGGTATACAAATGTTCATTATGCAGGTACCCTTGTTGACGAGGTGTGCCCCCCATCCCCCCAGAAGATTCCCATTACTGCCAATCCTGCCCTGTTCCACCCCCACCCTCAGCAATTTCCCACTATTGCCAATCCTTTTCTTATAGTATTATGATAATTGTTCAAGGTCGGCTTGTGAGTGAGAACATGTGATGCTCAGTTCTTTGTTTCTGGGAAAGATCACTCAGGATGATAGACTCTAAGTCCATCCAGGTTGCTGCGAAGTTCATGATTTTGTCCTTCTTTATGACTGCATAATATTCCATCGTGTATGTGTATTACATTTTTAAAAATACAGTCCTCTTTTGATGGGCAGCAGTGTTAGTTCCATGTTTTTGTTAGTTAAGAATGCAGAAGCCAGGTTCAGTGGCTCAGCCTGTAATCCTGTTCCTTGGGAGGCTTAGGTGAGTGGATTGCCTGAGCTCGTGGGTTCGAGACCCACCTGGGCAACTTGGTGAGACCTCATCTCTACAATAAAACAAAAAATTAGCCGGGTGTGGTAGCGCACGCCTGTAGTTCCTGCTACTTGGAAGGCTGAGTGGAAGGAGTGCCAGAGCCCAGCAGGTCGAGGCTGCAGTGGCCGGGAGTGGCCACTGCACTCCAGTCTGGGTGACAGAGTGTGACCCTGACTCAAAAAAAAAAGAATTTAGAAATAAACCTACATGTGAAGGTATCTTTTTCATAGAGTGATTTGAGTTCTCCGGGGTATATTCCCGGGGGGGGATTGCAGGGTCATTTGGCTCGTCAATTTTTAGATCTTTCAGGAAGTGCCACACCGTTTTCCACTGAGGGTGGACTAGCTTGCTTTTATTTTTCTTTTTTTTTATAGTTTTATTTTATTTTATTTTAATCAATTTTTTTATTATGATATTGTGGGATAGAGTTAAGGGTTAGGTATGCAAATATGCTTTGTTCAGGCACGCTTGTTGATAAGAGGTGTCTCCCCGTCCCCAGACAGATGTTTACTACCATTAGCCCCATCTCCCTTCCCTTCCCCCCCCCATAGTTTCCCAACACTGTCATTTTCTTATGGTAGTACACTGGGTGATCAAGGTCCACTATATGAGTGAGAACATGTGATACTCAGATCTTTGTTTTTGTGAGAGATCACTCAGTATTATAGACTCTAGTTCCATCCAGGTTGCTGCAAAATTCATGATTTTGTTCTTTTTTATGGCTGCATAGTATTCCATCGTGTATATGTACCACATTTTTTTAAACCAGTTCTCTTTTGATGGACAGCATGGTTGGTTCCAGGTTCTTGCTATTGTGAACCATGCTGTGATAAACATTCATGTGCATGTATCTTTTTGATAGAGTGATTTGAGTTCTTCAGGGTATATTTCCAGTAGGGGTATTGTCATATAGGTGGTTGATAGTTAGAACTTTTAGGAATCGCCACACTGCTTTCCACAGTGGTTGCACTAGTTTACACTCCCACCAACAGTGTAGAAGTGTTCCCTAAGTGGAAAAATATCCCATACCCATGGATTGGAAGAATCAACATTGTGAAGATGGCCATCTTACCTAAGGCAATCTACAGATTTAATGCAATACCTATCAAATTACCAGCAACATTCTTCTCAGACCTAGAAAAAACAACACAGGAATTCATATGGAAACACCAAGAATAGCCAAACAACTAAGAATAGCCAGAACAATCCTCAGCAAAAAAAACAAAGCAGGAGGTATCACATTACCAGACTTCAAACTTTACTATAAAGCTACAATCATCAAAACAGCTTGGTATTGGTATAGGAACAGGCATATAGATCAAAGGAATAGAATTGAGATCCAGAAGCAAAACCTCAATTTCTCAACCAACTCATCTTTGACAAAGTTTGCTTTTTAAAAAAAGATAGATAAAGAAAGTAAAGGAGAGCCACCCCTGCCTGGGCCAGACGCCACTGCTGCAGGCGTGAGCCTAGTGGATTTCAGCAGTACGGGATCGGCCTCCCTGCGAGGCTCTGCAAGTGGCGGCCACGGCGGCAGAGCATGAGCCCAGGTGCCCATTTGGTCAGCAGCAAGATCAGCCTGGTCTCCGAACCAGAGGTCCGCTCTGAGGGCATCCACTGCACCCTCCACGCCGAGAACTCTTCCGCAGCCCTCGCCAAGTTTGCTCCTTTGGTGCAGAAGGCAGACCAACACCAATACCAACGCCAACGCCAACGCCAATGCCAACGTCAACGCCAATGTCAATAACAACACCAGCACCAACACCAATACCAATGCCAACGCCAATAACAATACCAATAGTAACTCCAACACCAGCACCCACACCAATACCAACGCCAACGCCAATGCCAATACCAATACCAATGCCAACGCCAATGCCAATGCCAATGCCAATACCAATACCAATACCAACACCAACACCAACACCAATACCAATGCCAATACCAACACCAAGATCATCAAATACTGCCTCGAGATGCAGTTTTTGGCTACACTGCACTTCGCCAGCGTGATGCCAAAGACCTTCCTGCACGCGAGTCACCCAAGCCTCGATGTTCTTTGCCTCCAGACCCAGCGGTTGCTCCCTCTTCTTCCTTCATTCCATTCAGTGGGTCCTCGTGTCTCTTTGGGCAAGATGCCGCGCACAATCAGTCCGCTCCAAGTTCAAGACTTGAGCAGCAATCTGGAGCCATAAGTGGTGCTGGGAGTTCCCTGACGTCATGGGGAAGAGAAGTCTTGCCGGTGCCTTATCCCAAAGCAGCGCTGTGGGTCCTGCCTTTACAAGGGGTGTAAGATCTCCCAAAATAGTCTTCCCAAGGTACATCGAGACTGCAGTGAGACCCTTTGAGACGAAGCCCAACCAGGGATCATGCGGTACAGACCAATTCGGCCCACTTACCTGTGCCGGCACCCATTAGGGGGGAAGGAGTCCCGTATCCACCAGGCCTCTGCCATCCACCAGCCAAAAAGCCACAGAGAATCAAGAGTGCAGGTGAGCTGCAGTACGCAATATTTCAAGACCAAGAAATGAGCAGCTCAGAAATGACAGCAAGAGATGCAGAACATCATAATTTTCCACGGTCCGCTTATGAGTGAGAACATATGGTACTCTGTTCTTCCTTTCTGTGCCAGATTACAAAGTATGATCCACTCCAAATCCATCCAAGTTGCTGAAAAGTCCATATGTTTGTCCTTATTTATGGCTACGTAATATTCCATCATGTATACGAACCACATTTTTGAAATCCAGTCCAGCTTCGATGGGCAGCATGGCTGGTTCCATGTTTTTGCTATTGTGAACAGAGCTGCAACAAACATGCGTGTGCAGGTATCTTTTTTGTAGGATAATTTGATTTCCTCGGGTATATTCCCAATAGGGGAATTGCTAGGCCAAATGAAAGGTCAATTTCTAAGAAAGGGATTGGCAATAGTGGGAAACTGTCAAGGGAGAGGGGTGGGATTTGCAGTTGAAGGAAACTGCCAGGGAAGAGAGGGGCGCTCCTCATCAATAAGGGTACCTGCATCATCAACTTTGGTATATCTAACCCTGAATTGTACTCCACATCTTTATAATAAAAAATAATAATAATTTTTTAAAATGAGGCGCAGAGCTCCAGGGTCTCCTTCAACTCCAAGGCGGGGGCGTGGGAGTCCTCGAGGTGGCCAGGGAAGCTCTGGTATTCTGCGAGATGGTCCCGTGAAATCTGAGAAAGACTTCGACTTTGGAAGTGCAAAGGCACAGTTTAGCCAGGACGAGATCGACGGAGAGTTTCCTAATAAACTAAAATTAAAAGAAGATAAACTTGAGAAGTGGGAGAGGCTGGTAAATGGTGACGATCCCAAAACACTGAAGGAAAAACTGAAAAAGGCCCACTTGAACCTGGTTGCGATGATGACGAAACTGGATCCTTTGATAATACTTCTAGTGATCAAGGAGAACGGAGACCCACTCGCGCTGGAGAAAGAAGACTGAATGCTGAGACGTTTGGCATCCCACTTTGCCCAAACCGTGGCTGGGGGGGTCCAGAGGCGGGGGAGGTCTTGGTCTCCACGATGGTGGAGGGCCTGGTGGTGACAGAGGTGGCACTTCCATGACCTCTCGAGTATTTCATGGTGGATTCAGAGGAAGGCGTGGGGCAGAGAGTTTGCAGACTTTGAATCAAGGCAAAGGGACAAAGTTGCACAAACAAGTCTTTGAAAGGTGAATTTCCATCTCTGAAAATTAGCTCCAGTCTTTGTGAAGAACGAAGAAGTGAATTTGCTGTATATCTGTCTCCAGTGCTGAGTTTTTGTTTGTTCGTTTTCCTGTTTAATTTTGAAGATAAAAAATATAGTTACTTTTGGGGGAAGAAAGGCTCATCTTAAAAAATTGGCATTGAATGCATTTGGAATAGAAAAAGTTGAGAAATTTCTTTTGTAGTTAAACTAAAGTGGTACTTTGGTGGGACTTACCAGTATTTTTTCCTCAATGAAGTTTTTCGGGTCACTAAATTGTATTTGGCAATTATTGCAAGTTGCCTGCAGATGGAGGCGTGCTACTGTGTTTTGAGCCATATAAGGTTTGCATGCGTGTGCGCACAACTATACCTTTCTCCTTTCTTTTGGAAATCCTGTAATATGAGGTCGTTTATTTCATCAATTAGTTAGGATGCTGGGTGATAGAAAATTTTGTCACTCAACTATGTACACACAGTCAATACTGTTTTTTAGGCAAAGGTAACTTTATTTATATAGTTGTAAAAATTCCATTATGTTCCATTGCCAAAGAAACATTAAAAATTTTGTATAGCTGTATAAAAAACACAACTATTTTTTTTAAAAGAATAAACATTTTAAAGTCAGCAAACATACTGTGTCCTTGTAGAAGCTGATGTGTGGAGAAGCAGAGTTTCTTTGTTTCTTTTTTTCTTAGCTTTCCAGGCTTTAGATTTTTGACTTTGAAAAATGTTTGGCACATAAATGAAGATTTGATACATTTATTCCATTGTCTGAAAAGGACAAATAGTCATTGTAAGAACTTCATTTTGTAGCAAATGGCATATCACAGGATGTGTCCAAATAATAGATATTTTCAGAATAAGAATGGAAATAATCATAGGTAAGAATGTACTTTGCCATATTTTCTTTTTTTTTTTTTTTTTTTTTTTTTTTTGAGTTGGAATCTCACTCTGTCACCCAAACTAAAGTGCAGTGGCTGCTCCTGGCCACTGCAGCCTCGACCTGCTGGGCTCCGGCAATCCTTCCGCCTTAGCCTTCCAAGTAGCCAGAATTACACGCATGCGCTACTATGCCTGGCTGATTTTTTTATTTATTGTAGAGATGAGGTCTTGCTGCCCAGGTGGGTCTCGAGCCCACAGGCTCAGGCAATACACTCACCTCAGCCTCCCAAAGGTGCAGGATTACAGGCTGAGCCACCGAGCCCGGCTTGCTGTGTTTTCAAATAAGTAACCCCAGCCCCTTTTTTAGGACATTAAAACTAGGCATCAGTTAATCTGTTCTTCCTATTATGCCTGGGATTTTGTCATGATACCTTGACTCATTCCATCATATTTCAAGAAGATTTAGGGTGTTAGAAATTATTTTGGCAACCTGTAACACATTATAACACTGGTCCTTGGACCTGTGACCCACGAGTTCATTGCTAATGACAAATCACTAGTAAATCTTTTTGATATTTTAAGCTATAGTGGAAAAAACATCTGGTCATTTTTCTGTTTTTATGAAGGCCATGGAATAAAGTTATCCAAAGATTTACATATTCTTTCCATCTATTTCTTTTTTTTTTTTTTTTTTTTTGGTCTTGAACCCGCAGGCTCAGGCAATCCACTCACCTCAGGCTCCCAAAGGCACGGGATTACAGGCTGAGCCACCGAGCCTGGTTTCCATCTATTTTGATTGCATTAACTTTCTCCTGAAAACAGTGATGATAAAGACATTGGAAACTGCACTGGGGTAGAATAGGAATATTTTTAAATGGTTGATATTTTTTATTTTAATTTTATATCTTTTTTATATCTCTACAAGGAAATGTTTTGTAATTTGGTTTCCTTGTTCATCAACAAGGGTACCTGCAGAATGAGCATTTGTATACCTAACCCTGAATTGTACCCCACATCCTTAAAATAAGAACACTAAAAGTAGAAAAAAAATCCAGTACTTGGCAACCATATTTTAGATATTATTGTTTAATACTGTTTGCTTGCACATTAATAATGCAACTTTTTGCAGGAAACACACCATGATACCGAACACATTTCTGAGGCATTTTGAGCATCCAAGCCCGTGCTATGGCAATACCTGTGGAGAATATTTGAGATGTCCCAGGTTCATTCCCAGAAGAAAAACTGTAAATAATAGTCCTACATGCTCTGAAAGTGTGAGCTCATGCATCTTCCCAGTCCTTTGGGTCACTGACTGGGGTGTTTGGTGATCCAATTGTAACTGGAAGCATGGCATACCTGCAGTACACCTTACATTATGAATGCAAGGTTTTTATTCTAAAACAGAATTAAACTGTTAAATGAAAAACAAACCAGAAAGAAAGCCTGTTGAATTTAATTATTTTCTCACTACAGGCTATCAGCATCATATTCTGGACTCTGACTACTAATTAGAAATGTAGTGTTTGATAAAAATAGAGAATATGGGAATGTGGATAGCTACAGTATATTAGGCCTACTATTATTATGAATGTATAATTTTCAGGACGCAGTGGCTCATACCTACAATCCCAGCACTTTGGGAGGAAGAGAGAAGAGAATTGCCAGAACCTTGGGATTCAGACCAACCTGGGCAACTTGATGAGACCTTGTCTCTACAATAATTTTTTTTTTTTGAGTTGGAGTCTCACTCTGTCACCCAGACCTGAGTGCAGTGGCCACTCCCGGCCACCGCAGCCTCGACCTGCTGGGCTCCGGCAATCCTTCCGCCTCAGCCTTCCAAGTTGCTGGAATCACAGGCATGTGCTACCATGACCGGCTGATTTTTTGAAGTATTGTAGAGATGAGGTCTCGCTGCCCAGGTGGGTCTCGAACCCGCGGGCTCAGGCAATCCACTCACCTCAGTCTCCCAAAGGTGCGGGATTACAGTCTGAGCCACCAAGCCAGGCTAATTTTTTTTAATTAGCCAGGCGTGGTGATACATGCCTGTGATTCCAACTACTTGGAAGACTGAGGCAAAAGGATCACCTGAGCCCAACTGGCTGAGTGAGGCTGTGGTGGCTTTGAGTGTGCTACTGCACTCCAGTCTGGGTAACAGAGTGAGATTCGTACTCAAAAAAAAGAGGCATAATTCATACATTATAAAATTCACCACTTTTAAGCATACTATTCCTCATCTTTTCTCATTTTTTCAAAGATTTTGCAACCATCACCGCTACCTAATTCCAGAACATTTTTTTAATGCCGAAAAAGAAAGTCTTAATTTATTGGCAGTCACTCTACATTGCTCCTTCTTGCAAATCCTAGGAACCACTAATCTACTTTATATCTCTAGGGCTTTACATGTTCTGGAAATTTCATGTATATGGAATGGCACATTTGTGGTCTTTTGCATCTGTCTTATTTTATTTAGCTTAATGTTTTCGAAGTTAATCCTTGCTGTAGCATGTATTAGTATTTCATTTCTTTTTTGTGGCCAAATAATATTCCATTATATGGTACACTACATCTTGTATATCTGGGTATCAGTTAAAGGTCGTTTGGGATGTTTCACTTTTTAACTGTCATGAATAATTCTACCATACATATTTTTGTATATGTTTTTCAGGGATCATCTAGGTTCAATTATTGTTGTTATATATGTAGGAGTGGAAATGCTACATCATATGTAACTTCTGTGTAACTTTTTGAGAAATTCACAAACTATTTTCCAAGCTCAGTGGTTACACCATACTGCATTCCTACAAGCACTAGCCATGTATGAGAATTCCATTTTCTTCACAATCTCTACAAAACGTTGTCTTTTTATTTCTTTTTTTTAGTATGACTAGTGAGTGTGATGTGGTATATTATTTTGCTTTACATTTACATTTTCCTAATGACAAATATAATTTAGCATCTTTCTGTAGACTTGTTGGCCATTTGTATGTTTCCTTTAGATAGTTGTTTATCCGGACCCCTTTTCCATCGTTAAATTGGATTATTTGTTTTTCACTGCTCGGTTGTATGACTTCTGTATATATTTCTGAATACTAGCCCCTGTCACTTATATGATTTGCAAATATTTCTCCTGTCATGTGGATTATCTTTCTACTTCTGTGACAGTGTCCTTTGGAGCAGAAGAGTTTTTAGTCTTAATGAAATAAAATTTATGTATTTATTTACTCTAGGTTGCCTGTATAAATTTAAGACACCAGTGTCTAATTCAAATTCATAATGACTTATACCCATGTTTTCTTCTAAGCATCACTTTTTGAATGAGAACTTTCATGAGCTTTAGCAGAGGATGGATATTATTTGATCATATCTCCTCTCCTCTGACTGACATCTCTCTGGTTGATACTCACATGGTTATCTCCCTTTCCATGGAGCATCCAATGGCCTGTTTGGGACCTGGGAGAAGGTATCTTTTCACTCTCTGGTTCAGGCGAGAGTCCTGGTCTTGTGGTTCAGCTTGGCATTCGCCCAACTCAATTTCCCATATTCCTCAGGTCCTTTAGAGATGAACAGCTGAGTGACTCTCTGAGGAATGCTTGGAAATCCATGTTGCTAGAGTGGATTTTCTCAGTTCCTTCTAGACTGAGGAAGCTGGAGGGTTACATCTAGTATAGTTTATGTGTTTGCTTGCTTTTTATCTCTGGTGTTACATGGAAACTAGATCTGCTTCAGAGTTTGGGGAAGTTATTCAATATGAACTAGGTCCTCTCTAATTCTTTCTACTATATATGTGATTTCTTTCTAGCAATGGTGAGAGAATACTTATTTAGAACATTTTGTCTGTTCTTTGCCAAAGTGGGTAAAGGAGAATTCAGCATCAATATGTTCTTAACATCTAGATGTTTAATTTCTATGTCTTTGTAAGTTTTCCAGTTTCCCGCCTATAATTGATATTTAGTTTCATACCCTTATGGTACAAAAAAACATGACAAAATTTCAATCATCTTAAATTTGTCTATTTATGTATAACAGTGGCACATATTTTTGGACTGCTTGTGATATTTTAATATATGTATATAATATGCAATAATGATTAAATCAGAGTAACTAGGATATCTATTAATAAATTTTTTATCTACTCTTGTTGGAAACATTTCCATTCTTGAAAACATTCTTCTAGCTATTGTAAAATATGTAATAAGTTATCATTAGCCATTGTCTTCCTACTGTACCATCAAATACTAGAACTCTTGACTTCTATCTAAATGTATTTTTGTAACTATTAGCCAAATTTTGTAAACTATTAGCCAAATTATTTTCATCTTCCATCTTCTCTCATCCTTCCCAGCTTCTAATAACATTAATTTTTAGTTTATGATTTAACACATGTCATTTATTTATGTGAATATATGAGGAGGGAACGAAAAAACCCACACAATTATTTTTTGGAGGGCAGGCCCCTTGTAGTACAAACTTCCCATGCTAGGTAAGTGTTCAAAGAACCCACCTGCATCCTTGTACCAGCTAGCATTGTTCAAATGTTCTGGAGCTGAATGAAGCTTCTTACAAGAAGCTTCATTCAGCTCCAGAACATTTGTTCTTGGAGATTTTTTCAATGCATTTGCCCATTTCATGATGGGTGATTGATGAGTGCACCTGCCTACATAGCACTGTGTCCTGCAGTTTTGACCTAAAATCGCATGAACCCCATGCCTTACCCTCTCTATTCACCCAATCTCGTCCTGAGATATTTTTCTTTTTTTGTTCCCAGGTGAAATAAGTCTTATGGGAAATATTCTTTAAATATTATTTAAGATGTATTGAGATGCGTGCTATAGTCTAGCATATGGTGTGTCCTGAAAAAGGTTCCAAGTGTACAGGAGAAGAATATGGTAGCATTTACATCAGTCTCACGAAATAGTAGTTTGTAGGACTTTGGATGTTTTCTGTGTTGGGGGCATAAAAGTGTGCCCTAAATAAAGGGCAAGAATAGATGCAGAGGAACAAAAGTGTTGGAAATCACCTATTTGCCCCCAGATCCATTCTCCCTTCTTTTCCACATGATGTCTTCTGAGGCTAAAATCTAGGACTTTATCAGCCAGCTATTGTCCCACGGGCATCTAAGTATTTCAGTTATTTGGGGGCACTTATCAAACACTGGCCTACTGGTAGATGGAAAGAGAATGAAACTTGTTTTCTGCCCCTCACCTCTGTGAGGTTGCTGTGAGCCAAGCTCGTGGACAAGTCACAGCTCCCATCAGGCAACTGACTCCACACAGCACTCTCTCCAGCTTCCACTGATGGTGCTTTCTCTCCCCCATTCAGACCAAAGAATGGAGAAGAATCTCCCATTGTTTCTCGCCCAGTTTACCTCAGTATCCATTGTGGGTTTCCTCAATCCTGCCCATACTTTTATAAATAATTTTTAAATAATTTACCCAAGGTAAGAGTGTGATCTATTGCCTGCTGGGGTTCCAGTTGTTTCACAGATAATCAGAGCAATAGAGAGAAGTAAAAGAATGTAGAGGTTATGGTCCAAGGATAATTTATCCAGAAATTTGAAAATGAGCAAATGCATGAGAGACATGAGATGGTAGCTAGATGGGGCACTTGTTTTATGTTTCTATGAAATGCAGGTCTGGGAATCCAGAAGACAGAAAAGGAGGAGTCAATGCATAAGGAAAGAGATTGGAAATGCTGCAAATAGAGAAATAATGGTGGAATGAGAGGAAATGGAATGACAGGTACAAAGTAAAACTTGTTGGAAAGGAAAGAAATGTGACTTATTTTTCTTAAACCAAGGGAAAGAAATTAGGGATAACCATAAATCAATTATCCTTAAAGTTTGGTCTAGGATTAGCAGGCATCAACATCACTGGGAATTTGTGAGAAATATAAGTTCAGGGACTCCATCCTCATTCTACTGAATTGGAAATATATGGTGAGCGGCCAGCAACCTGTGTTTTTACAAGTCCTCCAGGCAATTTTGATGCTAAAGCACATAATTTGGCATGAAAGAGAAGGGAAGACATGCACAGGCTTGATAGTTTACACAGATATTTTTCATTGCATAGTGAGGGCTGGTAACTGGAAGAGAGTGGAAAACATTTTCTATACAAACTTAAAAAACTCAAAATCTGTTTATGACTAAATTGGGGAAACGAAGTTTTTCATTAATTAATAGTGTAAGTGCATTTGTAATTGCTTATTCTCTTTTTAAACCTTAAATATGTAATAAAGCTTTACAAGATTTTGAGATTTCCTTGGGTGCCCTAAAATTTACTAATGCCAGTTATTTTTAACTTTTGTTAAGAAAATGAAAGTTTTTCCAGGTGCACTGTCTCATAAAATAGAAATTAAGTGGCTCAGACAAAGGTGATATGGGAGAAATTATAGGGTCAAACTCATTTCCATGTATTCAAGACAAACCTTCAGATCCAAGGAATCAAATATTTTGTTTTACAATCTCTCATTGCACCCTTCTTTTACACATTTGATTACAGGTGGATATGCTTTTTTAGATCCCATACCTGGTATAATTACTTTTAAGTTTTAGTTTAATTTGTATAGAAAATGAAGGACTGAATACATATTATAATTCTAGCTTTAAATACAAGTTTATAGTGCAAATATTTTAGAAAATATTTATAGTGTGATTTTTTTATTAAATTTTTTAATTTTATTCTATAGATGTGGGGTACAATTCAGGATTAGGTATGCAAATAGTGAAAAAGTATATCTGTAATTTACCATACAGGTAAAGTTTGGGCCTCCTTTTAGTCCCCACTTTGCTTGGTTTGAGATCAGGTGCCCTTATTTATATTGTGTTTTCTCCACCCCCATCCTGTCAGTATCCTGCTACTGCCCATCCCTTTCTTACAGTATTATGGTCAATGTTCAGGGTCTACTTAGAGTGAGAACACATGGTACTTTGTTCTTTGTTTCTGTGATAGATCACTGATTATTACAGACTCTAAATCCATCCAAGTTACTGTGAAGTCCATATGTTTGTCCTTCTTTATGGTTGAGTAATAGGTCATTGTGTATATGTACAGCATTTAAAAAATCCATTCCAGTTTCAATGGGCAGCATGATTGGTTCCATGTTTTTGCAATTGTGAATATTGCTGCAATATACATGCATGTGCAGGTATCTTTTTTTGTAGAATGATTTGAGTTCCTTGGGGGAAAATTCCCAGCAGGGTGACTGCTGGGTCATATGGAAGGTCAATGTCTAGTTCTCTTAGAAATCACCACAGTTTTCCAATGAGGTTGCACTATTTTGCATTTCCACCAGCAGTGAGAAACAGTCCTTTTTCTCCACACCCTTGCCACCATGTGTTGCTGTTTATTTTATTAATGATGGCCATTCTTACTGGGGTTATGCGGTATCTCAATGTGGTTTTAATTTGCATTTCTTTGATGATTACTGACACTGAGCGCTTTTTCATAGTGTCTGCTGGCTGCCCATATATCTTCTTTTGAGAAGTGTGTATTCATATCTTTTGCCCAATTTTTAATGGGCCTGTTTGTTTTTTCCTTTCAGCCCATTTAAGTTCCTTGTGGATCCTGGATGTTAGGATTTTGTCAGACATACATTGGCAAATATTTTTTCCCATTCTGTGGACTGTCCACCTGCTCTCTTGATGGTATCTTTTGCTTTGCAGAAGCTATTCAGTTTGATGAGCTCCCACTTGTCTAACTTATTTCTTATGGCATGGGAACTTGGAGTTTTGATCTGGAATTGGTTGCTAGTTCCAATTTCCATAAGACTGTCTCCTGCATTTTCTTTTTTTAGTATTACTACTTTAAAAAGAATTTATCTGACTTAATTTCAGACTTCAGAAAAGAATATACAAAGAATTTTCCTGTTGTTTCAAACATGTGTCCTTAAATATTAACATTGCTGTAGTATGATCTAATATCTAGGTCTTATTCATATTTTACCAGTTGTTCCATTAATGTCTTTTTAAAATTTTTAATATGTGGGGTGCAGTTTAGGGTTAAGTATACAAATGTTCATTATGCAGATACCCTTGTTGATGAGATATCCCCCCCACCATCAGTTTCCCACTACTGCTGATCACGACCCCACCATCTCCTGGCAGTTTCCCACTACTGCAAATTCTTTTCTCATAGTATTATAATAATTGTTCAAGTTTTGCTTATGCATGAGAACATGTGACACTTGGTTCTTTGCTTCTCTGATAGATCACTCAGTATTATAGCCTCTAAGTCCATCCAAGTGGCTGTGAAATTCATGATTTTGTCCTTTATGGCTGTGTAGTATTCCACCATGTAAATATATCACATTTTTTTATTCAGTCCTCTTTCAATGGGCAGCACAGTTGGTTCTATATTTTTGCTATTGTGAATAATGCTGCAGTACCCATGTATGTGCATATATCTTATTCATAGAATGATTTGAGTTCCTCTGGATATATTTTCAGTAGGGGGATTGTGGGGTCATATGGGAAGTCAATTTTTAGACTTTTAGGAATCGCCACACTGTTTTACACAGAGACTGTACTAGTTTACACTCCCAACAACAGCGTAGAAGTGTTCCCTTTTCATAACATCCTCTCCAGCATCTGTTGTTTTTTGAGTTACTGATGTTGGCCATCATGATTGGAGTTAGGTGATATCTCAGTGTAGTTTAATTTGCACTTCTTTGATGACTAGTGAGGCTGAGAATTTTTTCATGTGTCTGTTGACTGGTCTTATATCTTCTTTTAAGAAGTGCCTATTCATATCTTTTGCCCACTTTGTAAGGGGGCATTTTGTTGTTGTTGTTTTGGTTCTCTTTTTTTCAGCACATTTAAGTTCTTTGTAGATCATAGATGTTAGGCCTTTGTCAGGTATACAGTTGGCAAATATTTTTTGCCAGTCTGTAGTCTGTCTCCCTGCTCTCTCAATGATTTATTTGCCTTTGCAGAAGCTTGTCAGTTTGACGAGGTCCCACTTACGTATCTTATCTCTTACGTCATGCGAACCTGGGGTTTTGATCAGGAATTGGTTGCCAGTTCCAATTTCCATAAAGGTGTCTCTTGCATTTTCTAAGGTTCTTATAGTTTGAGGTTTCACCCTTAGGTCTTTGATCCATTTAGAGTTAATTTTTGTGTCTGGTGACAGGTAAGTCTTGTTTCATTATTCTGCATGTGGTCAGCCAGTTTTCCCAACATCATTTACTGAATAAGTTCTCCTCTCCCCAGTGGTTGATGGTGGAGGCTTGGTGGAAGATGAATTGGTTGGGAAATTTAGATTTTGCTTCTGGAATCTCTGTCCTGTTCTATTGGTGTGGGTGTCTGTTCTTGTACCCGTACCAGGCTGTTTTCATTATTGCAGCCTTATGGTAAAGTTAAAAGTCTAGAAATGTGATACCTCCACTTTGTTTCTTTTGCTAAGTATTGTTTCGGCTATTTGTGGTCATTTGTGTTTCCATATGAATTTCTGTATTGTCATTTTCAGGTCTGAGAAGAATGATGTTGGTAATTTAATGGCTATTGTGTTGAATCTGTAGATAGCCTTGGATAAGATGGACATCAACAATTTTTATTCTTCCTATCCGTTAACATGGAATATGTTTTCCATTTGTTTGTGGTTTTTGCATTTATTTGAGCAGTGTTTTGTAGTAGTCATTGTAAGGGTCTTTCACTTCTCTGTTTAGGAAGATGCCAAGGTATTTTATTGTGGGGGGGGCTATTGTGAATGGAATTGGGCTTTTTTTTTGGGGGGGGTTTTCTGCTTGCTTGTTTATGGTGTATAAGAATATGACTGTTTTGCACATTAATTTGTACCCCAAGACTTTGCCAAAGTCCTTTATAAGTGAAAGCAGTTTTCTAATAGTTGTCTTGGATTTTCTAGGTATAGGATGATATCACCAACAAAGAGGGATAACATAACTTCCTCTTTTCCTACATGGATACCCCTGATTTCCTTCTCTTTTCTAATTGCTCTAGCTAGGACTTCTAACACAATGTTGACTAGGAAGGGCAGCCTTGTCTTGTTCTGGTTTTCAGGGGAAATGTTTCCAGTTTCTGTTCATTTGGCAATATGCTGGCTGTGGGAGTATCAGAAATGGTTCTTACTATTTTGGTGTATGTTCCTTCTTTGCCTAGATGTTTGAGGGTTTTTTAAATCAAGAATGGATGCTGGATTTTATCAGAAGTTTAAATTCATCTAATGACATAATCATATGGTTCTTATTTTTATATCTGTTCACATATTTAACTACATTTATGGTCTTGCAGATGTTGAACTAGCCATGCATCCTTGGGATGAAGCCAAGTTGCTCATGGTGAATGATTTTTGAGATGTGTTGTTGTTGGATCCAATTTTCTAGAATCTTGTTGAGAATTTTTACATCTATGTTCATTAAGGATATTGGCCTATAGTTCCCTTTTTTTGTTAGATCATTGCCCAGTTTGAATATCAGTGTAATGTCAGCTTTGTAAAATGATTTTGGGAGAATTCCATCTTTCTCAATTGCTTAGAATATTTTCAGTAGGATTGGTATTAGCTCCTCCTTATATGTTCTGTAGAATTCCACAGGAAAGCTGTCTGGTTCTCGATTGTTTCTTTGTAGGTAGATTTTTAATGACATAGTCAATTTCCTGTGTTGTTATTGGTCTATTTAGTGTCTCAATGTCTTCTTGTTTCAAACTTAAGAGGTTGTGTAATGTCAAAAAGTCCTCCATTCCATTTAGGTTACCAAGTTTGTTTCCATACAGGTATGTATAGTAATCTCTAGTAATATTTTGTATTTCTTTGAGGTATATTGTATGATGTTTTGCATTTCTGGTTGTGTTTATTTGGGCTTTTTCTTTTTCTTGGTCATTCTGGTTAAGGGTCCATCGGTCTTGTTTATTCTTTCAAAGAACTAGCTTTTTATTTTGTTGATTTTTTTCTATGATATTATTGTCTTCTGTGGCCTGCATTTAGACTTTTACTTTGATGATCTGGATTCTTCTGCTAAATTTATGGTTTTGATGGTCTAGTTTTTCCAACTCCCTTAGGTGATTTGTTAGACTATTAACTTGTGATCTTTCCATTTTCTTGATGTGTGTTAGTAGAGATAAGAATTCCCCTCTTGGAACGGTTTTCATGGCATCCAAGAGGTTTTGGTAAAATGTTTTTTCATTTTCATTTGTTTCCAGGAATCTTTTCATTTCTGTTTTGATTTCTGTTTTCATGTAATAGTCATTCAGCAACATGCTGTTTAGTGTCCATGTCTTTGTGGGTTTTCGAGAAATTTGGTTGGTGTTGATATTTTTTTTTTCAGTGTGGTCTGAGAAGTATTTTGATCTTATGAAATTTGTTTATGCTTAATTTATGACAAAGAATGTGATTGACCTTGGAATACATGCCATGTAGTGATGAGTAGAATGTATATTCTGTGGTTGCTGGAGTATTCTGTAGGTATCTATTAAGTCCATTTGTTCAAGAGTTAAGTTGAAGTACCAGATCTCTTTGTTGATTTTTTGCCTCAGTGACCTATATAGGGTTCTTAGTTGAGTATTTAAGTCCCCAGCTATAGCAGTGATAGCAATAATATCTTTTTTTAGTTTACTTGGTAAATGCTTTATAAATGCTCTTGCCCCTGTGTTGGGTGCATATATATTTAGGATAGATATTTCTTGCTGATGGATTGAAACTTTTATCACTATATAGTGTCTTTCTGCATCTTTAAACATCGCTGATAGCTGAAAAGTTGTTTAGTTTGATATTAAGATTGCAATTCCTGCCTTCTTTTGTAATTCATTCACCTGAAAATTCATTTTCCATCCTCTAACTTTGAGTCCGTGTGCGTCCCTTGTGGTGAGAAGAGTTTCCTGAATGCAGCAAATTATTGAGTCATGAGTTTTTTTTCTTTATCTAGTTTGCCCTTCTGTGTCTTTTCACTGGTTCATTTAGTTCATTCACATTCAGGCTGATTATTGAAATGTGATATTTTATATTATCCATGAGGTTCTTATAAAATTTTTTCTTTATTTTTGTTTGTTTGATTGATTTTAGCTTTTGGGTTGATGTATGCCTATGTTTTCAAGTTTACAGTAATGATGTATTATTTGTTGATTCTGCCCCACAGCTAAATCACCTGAGCCCAGCAGATTGACGCTGGAGTGACTGTGAGAATGCCACTGTACTCCAGCCTGGGTGATGGATGGAGTGAGACTTCAATTCAAAAACAACAGCACCAGCAGCAACAACAACAAAGAAATTAATCCAAAGAAGGAGAATAACAATAGTAGTTAAGATTTGTGCAGGTATCTTTTTTATAGAGTGATTTGAGTTCTTCCGGGTATATTCCCAGTAGGAGAATTGCGGGGTAATATGGAAGGTTGATTTTTAGAACTTTTAGGAATCATCACACTGTTTTCCACAGAGGCGGAACTAGTTTGCACTCCCACCAACAGTGTAGAGGTGTTCCCTTGTGGCTACATCCTCTCCAGCTTCTGTTGTTTTTTGAGTTATTGATCATGGTCATTCTGACTGTACATATACACAATGGAATATTATGCAGTAGTAATGAAGAACAAAATCATGAACTTCGCAACAACCTGGATGGAATTAGAGTCTATAATACTGAGTGATCTTTCACAGGAACAAAGAACTGAGTATCACATGTTCTCACTCATAAGCGGACCTTGAACAACTATCATAATACTATAAGAAAAGGATTGACAGTAGTCAGAAACTGCAGTGGGGTGGGGAGGCAGGGAGGTGGGATAGGCAGTAGTGGGAATCTGCCTCGGGGGAGGGGAACACACTTCATCAACAAGGGTACCTGAACAATGAATATTTTTATAACTAACCCTGAATTGTACCCCACAATTTTAAAATAAAAAATTTGGAAGTTAAAAAAGAAGATTTGTGAATGCTTGTGTTAATTTTTATGAAAGACTTTAAAATTGGTTTTAATTTTGCTCTCCATTGGGTTCAAATTCTTTGGAATCACAAGAATGTATGACTCCTAAAGGTATTCTGAAATTAGAAATTGGAGCTTTTTTACAGGTTACTGATAGTTCAAAAGTCCAAATTTTCATGCTTTAATGTAATAAAAGTTTCCAAATGAGGCAACATTTCTGAGATTCATAGAAAGAGATGGCATGCTAGTTTAGAATTTTAAATTGAATTGTAGCACAATTGTTAGTTTAAGAATTGAAAAATAAGAGTAGTTTTGCATTCTGCATGAAAATATCTTAAGTTGCTAGGTGGATAAATATTTAAACAGAATTACACAAAGTACATTTGTCGATTTTTTCTTTTTGTTTTCATTATATTGTGACCCAAATAAACTTTAAAAACTTTAAAAGGTAGAAGACAAAATAAGGTATTTTATTCTTAAAACAAATCATGAACTTCAAATTGAGCTGAATTTTGTTCCACTCTAGTATATACCTTACTCTAATGACTCAGTCTTAGAGTTCTAGGAAACAGTAAGTTCTGGTACATTATACAAGTATATTTTGTGTTCTTTAAGTAACTTAGGACAAAGAGGAAGCAACAATATTCACCCACTGGAAACAATTTTTAATAATAAAATAGAAAATAAAAGCAGACCTCTTTAAAGTATTCTATAGATAGAAATGATGAATGGTTTTATTAAAAACATCTAATTATTATCTTAATTTTTGTAATCATTTTGGAATTTTTTGCATAATATTTAGAGGAAAAAAAGTATTTTTATTGTAATGTTAATGAATTTTTAGAGGAAATTAGGATTCTGTAGCCATTCTCTAAAAGTGATATGTGTTGCATATGTCACTGACCTTGTGAAAATCATTTAAGGATTTTGAAAAAATCTACAAAGCAAATTACTGATTACACTTACCAATAGAAAGAGAAACTAAAGTGTTATAATTATAGTATTATTTTAACTTACTATCTAGCAAAATGAAAAAAACAGTAAGCTGGAATGAATAGTGAATTTTCTTTTTCCTTCTAAGAATAACCATGACAGTGACAGCCTAAATTTAATTATTACACTGATGCTATTACCATATAATACAGGGGTCCTCAAACTTTTAAAGCAGGGGGCCAGTTCACTGTTCCTCAGACCATTGGAGGGGCGGACTATAGTTTTAAAAAAAGGGATTTGTTCATAGTTTGTTTTTTAAAATATAGTCCGCCCCTCCAACAGTCTGAGGGACAGTGAACTGGCCCCCTATTTTAAAAGTTTGAGGACCTCTGATAATAGAATAATGTATTTGACTCATTTTGCAATAATATTAGAAATTTAAAACATTTAGAGAAAAAAGTATTGAGTGTGATTTTATTTTAGATACATCTCCATAGCTCTGTATTTAAAAACATCATTATCATAATCGCATGTTACCAAGTGTTTGTTTAAATGACTTGCCTACAGAGGATAGAATTCAAGGACAGGAAACAGATGTGTAGGGACTGTCTAAAAACTGACATTCTGGTGGAGGGTGGCAAAAAATAAGAAAACAGATTCTGTTCTCCAGCCAAGTAGAGATACAGGCAACAAATTTTAGTACTTTGGTATCTGTTAAACAACATTTATTTTACATTTAGTTAAATAAACTCTCCAAATAACCTTGCTATCTTAAACTTTCCAGAATAGTACATTTAAAATGAAATCAAGTTTATTAAGATTTTTGTGCCCTTTGACTTAATCACTTGCCCGCGAACTTGGTGTAAATTTGCTTCTTCTCTAGGGATATCTTTAGAAACCAAAGGAGCATACACACATATGCACACAGAGAGATAGATGATTGATAGATTAGATAGATAGATGCATAGATCATAGATAGATAGATAGATGATAGACTTTACTAAATTTATCATAGAAATTATTACCTTCATTAGTGAGATGCTATAATACCATGTAAATCAACTCTATTTATAGAGTTCTTGTGAAATGGTAGCACTTTGATGCTATTCTAATCAGGAGTAGGTAGTTCATAAAAATATCAAGCATTTGAAAACAGGGCAGAATGTTTGCTCCGTGAAGTATTTCCTAAAATGTATTCTATGGCATGCTTGTTATGAGGGTTGCTTGGGTGTGTTTTCTAAAAAGCCACAGGTTAAATTTATTGGGAAATGCTGAAGTAAAAAAAGACTTTTCCTTGCAGGACTTCTTGGGGGCATTTAATATGCTATCATGCATTGCAAAGTCTAAAGAAACTTCTAGGAGACGAGGCAAGATGGCGATGGCATAGGTGAACTGGTCAGATTCTCTGAACGGACCAAGATTGCATACTGCTGAATAGACAGACTGTAAAGCAGAGGGAAAAGTAAACAAAGTCAAAAGACCCTCATAAGGAAGAACAGGTCATTGCAGAAGAGAAATAAAAGCAACCCAACCTTCCCTCAAAAACAGAATTGAAGAGAGAGAGGGAAAGGGGAAGAG